>NW_020699449.1:13465815-13545308 GCF_002925995.2 Terrapene triunguis | reverse complement strand
CACCATGGGACAGGATGGAAAGGGACTGATCTAGGTTACTGGGAGACTGTCCCGGCTGTATAGGGCAGTACAGACTTGGCCTCTCTAGCCGGATCAAGCCTTGCAAAAGGATGTACAAAACTGGGCGTTAACAACAGAGATGGGCTGGTGGGTTTGGAGCAGGAGGAGCTGCAGGGGAGATGGGTGCAAAGCTTATGGCTGAGTGAAGTGGTGCACGGCCGTGACGATGTGTGTGTGGGGTGGGTTCTGTAGCGGCAGCGGAAGCCAAGAGGAGGGATTTAAGGAGTGGGGAGAGTTGGTCAGAATGGTAGGCGTGTTTGGGGTGGACGGGGAAAGAGAGAAGTGGACTCCTCAGCGCAACTTTCAGCCACAGGGGCAGAAGTCCTATTCCCCGTCAATTACCATGGAGAGAGTAGTCAGGGTTCCAGGAAAGCAGTGCCAGCAGCAGCGGTAATGCCACTGGAAAGATGTGAGAGGGGAGCAGGGTGGGGGAGGAGGAAGAGGAGTTGTTACCCCTTGTTTGCTAGGGCACCAATTAGCCTGGCAACTCATTCTGCTCACTCTGGCATCTCGGGCGAGGAAGAGCAAGAGTAAAAACATGAGAGGCCCCAGGGTCCCTGTGCTGGGGGGCAGTGGGGTTGGACACCCCAGTGCAGGGATGAAGGGCAGGAGATAACATTAACTACTTCTCCCCTTACAAAGGCTGTGGCCACTCAGTGGATCATGCGGACTCGAAAACATTGCCTTGACATTGCAACATTCCCCTCTTAACCAATCAGTCGGGCATTATTCACTCACTAATCCAACCCTAATGTGACAGACTAGCACAGCGTATAAAGTGTGAGTCCCATCCAGCGATGCCCAAAGACCAGGAGATAACGCTGAACCGACCGTGTAACGGTCAGGGCACGCCGTTGTTAGTAAAAGATTGATCTCATGCACAGCTTAAGCAAGAATACAGATGGGTTAAAGGGCACTGTAAGTGCATATAAGGGTCTATACTTTGTCAAAATGCACAAGTAATGGCTGGGGATCAGCGGGTTCTAAGAGCCACACTAGGGTAGTGCAACAATCATGGAAATGTAGGGCTGGAAGGCGCCTCGAGAAGTCATCAAGTCCAGCCCCCCGAGCTCAGGCAGGAGATCATCCCTGACAGTGTTTGTCTGATCTGTTCTTAAAACCCTCCAGTGATGGGGGTTTGTAGGGGGGCGGCTGCCCATTCCTGGAGAACAGGGGTTAAAAGCAGCCAAGCTAGGCTGATTGAGCTGGTCACAGCTGGGGCCACACCCAATCAGGGCCCAGCTGGCCCTGATGAAAGGGCTGGGGGCCAGGAGCTGGAGGAGTCTCACTCGAGCCCTGGAGTGGGAAGGGCCTAGCTGCCTGGGAGCAGGGTACCTGAAGCAGAGCAGTGCTGGGGAAAAGGGCAAGAGGAGCTGGGGAGCTCCAGCCTGGTAACCCCCCAGGCTTCAGGCCTTGGTGAAGGCCTAAGAAGGTACTGGGGCTACAGAGGTGTAACCTGGGGATGGGCAAAGGCAGCAGGTCCTACCCCCTTGCCAATGATGTGTGGCCATTACAGACTGCATCTGCCCCAGTGAGTGGGGGCTAGATGATGGCTGGCAGTAGCCACTGAGGCAAGGTGGGGATAGAGGGGAGGGATAGACCCAGAGTGTGGGGGTACAGCTGGGGCAGAACCCTGAGGTAAAGGGGCACCGGAGTCCGGGAGGGACTCGGGGCCTGAGGCAGGCGAGACATCGGCCAGCAGAGGGCGCTCCGGAGCTGGAGTTGAGCTAATTCTCAAGACGACCAGCAGGAGGCGCCGCATGGGTGAGTCTTTGCTCTGCTACAGGGTTCCACAGCCTACCTGAGTGACGGTCCCAGTGCTTCCACTAGCCTGATGCTAGAAAGCTTTTCCTAACGCCCGACCTAAATCTCCCTTGCTGGAAACGAAGCTGATTTCCTTCTTGTGCTGCCCTCGGGGCCCATGGAGAACAATTGATCACCATCCCCTTTATAAAGCCTTTGACATATTTGAAGACTGTTACCAGGTCCCCCGTCAGTCGTCTCGTCTCTAGACTAAAAATGCCCAGTTCTTCCATTCCAAGGCTGATGCAGCTCACCCATTATTCTATTTGGCCTCTTCATCAACAAACAGAACCAGGAAAACGCAAACTGGCTGGCAGTTAGATTGAAATGAAAATTGGTCATTATTTGAGTGGCAGAATATATAAACTAAACCTAATGCCATCCCAATCAGGACTCAATATTGAATGTCTTTGTATAATTTAATTCAGAGAACTTGCATTACCATTTGCAAATGAGCAAACTATAAGCCCAAATCAGTGGCTTTCTGTCAGCCGATTTACATTATTATGGAGATACTGTCTCATATAATCATCATTCCGCATTGGCCATGTCCAAAATATACATCAGTTATGTGTCATTTGAACAAAACTGTATTGAAAAATGTTCCCGGGGGGGTCTTACCTCATGTTTATTACATTAGATATACAATATAGCACTATGCAATGAGGATATCGTTCGTTTTGCATGCAGCGTTCTGACTGCTGTAAAAACCAGATTGTGATGAATTGGAAGTCAGCTTTACCAACGTTAATAATGGGATCAATGACTTGCACAACACCATTCCACTGGGAAAAGTTGGTTATGAAGCAAAAAACGCTCAGTGTGGGCCAAATTTCCCTCTCCTTTGCACCAGTGTAATTCTGTAGCAGAACTCTATTGATTTCAACAGAGTTATTAAGTTCCAGATTTCCCCCAGGGTTCCTGAGAGCAGACTTTGACCCGTCTTTAAGAATATATACATATATGAGAGGCTTTCCCTACTCCTGGCAGAATTTTAATATTAATACTTCAGAGCTCTCATATAGCACTTTTCATCAGCAGATCAAAAAGTGCCTTACAAAGGAGGTCACCAGCATATCCCCATTTTACAGATGGGAAAACTGAGGGATGGGGAGGTGAAGTGACTTGCCCAAGGTCCCCAGCAGGCCAATGGCAGAGCCAGAATAGAATGCAGGAGCCCTGAGTCCTGGTCCAGGGCTCTATCCACACTGCCTCCTCTTAAGAAGGCGCTTTCCTAAAAGCACAGATGCGAAGCCTTAAAGAAAAGGAAGATTGGACATGATTTGCTCATGAATAACATTAGATCTGATCTTCCTGCTATTGAAGTCAATGGAAGTTTTGCCACTGATTTCAACCCAGCAGGATTGGGCCTTCTATTAGGCCGGGATAACTTTGCTCAGGTTCATTACTAATTCCTATAGCTGTAGTCAATGTAGGGATTTGATCGTTCTCCAACCGAATGGATGATACTTGTCTATGAGCTAATCAAATGTAACAAAGAAAATGGAAATCCAAGCCCAAGTCTGGCTATTTTGACTGTGTGGTGAACGTGTTTATGTTCAATATAATGACGGACATGGTACACTTCCCTAATTTCACATCTTATGCCTCAGAGCTTCCAGGCTTTCAATCTTTTGAAGGTGCCATAATATCCTGCAGTCTCCTTCCTCTACCACAACAATACATCCTGAACAGGAGCGCAAGAAATACGACCATTTAGCAGAAGGGTTTACACTAGATGATAGATTCCTGTTGTTCCTAGAACATCTGAAACAATCAGTTCCTGGAGGTGCCTTTATCCATCTTGCATATAGAAGGTTTTTTTTACTCTATGTGATGCATTGCACACTTCCTTTAGAGCAGCCAGAAAACTGTACAGGGATAAGAACTAGGTGTTGGTCCCAAAGCTCTTGCCCGTACGTGTTGTGCCTCACATTAAGGAGTGGTGGGATTAATTCTTCTACCTCCATTTCCCATCTCTTCTGCTTCTCCCTATACCTCCTCATCCTTGTTTCTCTCTCTCCACCATTGACTCCTTCTTACTATGCACCATATGCCCTTTAGGTCAGACGGTTAACAAAAATGTTCACTCATTTTGGGTGCTCTGCTTGGGCCTGGTTTTCAGAAGCGCTTACACTCAGAGACTCATTGCTAACATACCAACACCAAAACCACGTTCAATCGCCTGATCGGCTAAGGCGGGCGAATTGCTGCAGCTGACGGCTGACCTGGTCAGGCAAGAAGCAGTGTGCATTGGCTTGCTTATTAATCAGGATAAAACCAAGTACCTGGCCATTATCATCCGTCAGCCTCCAACTCCAGGTTACAACCGGCTCAGTATTAACCTCTCTGCACAGGACATCAAGCAGGAGGCACCTGACCAATATTTGGACAGCATCACAGACAAGTGCCTGAGGTGGCTTGAAAGATGTGGACACTCATATTGCAGCAGCAGCCTCTGTGGGTACTTTGTGGCAGTAAGCTTACTATGAAGCTGCAGATCTATAGACTGTACAACCCTTTTGGGCCCCGAGGAAGGCTGAAGACCGGCGGATGGACGTTATCAATTCTCATCGTCTTCCTCAGCTGTTCCATATTATACATCAGGACAAGCTCAGAAATGAGGGTATTCAGAGCCAGAACCACCTCCATCAGCACTGGTTCAGGGGTAGCAGCTTGCTTGGTAAGGACATATTATTAGGTTGGAAGACAAACAAATTCTGAAGTGTGCTTACCTAGGAATGCCGCTACCTGGCCAGTGATCACGTGGCCACCAAAAGCTTTAGGGGTGTGATAAGATGGCCAGTGAGGGACATAAACTGAACATCCAGCCGGACCACTTTAAGGACCTAGCTAGAGATCAAACTTGGTGGTGGTTGATCTGCAAAGAGGCTACGTCCCTTTGGGATTTGTCTTGATGATGATGGTGAAGAAGAATGGGGAACATTATCCATGGGCATCCATTGGCCTCAATCTACGTGAGCATGAAAATGCAGCAAGAGATTCCCCTTATTAGGGAGCCTCCGATCTCATGAGACTGCACCAAAGAATCCCCAAATACATAGAGGACAATTCTGTCCCATCTTTTTTAGACCAGCTCCATGGGTCTAAGGTAGCGGTTCTCAAACTGTGGGTTGGGACCCCAAAGTGAGTTGCGATCCCCTTTGAATGGGGTCGCCAGGGCTGGCTTAGACTTGCTGGGGCCCGGGGCTAAAGCCCGAGCCCCACTGCTCAGGGCCGAAGCCAAAGCCCGAGGTCTTCAACCCTGGGCTACGGGGCTCAGGTTGCAGGCCTGCTTGAGCTTCAGCTTTGGCCCCCCTGCCCAGAGCGGTGAGGCTCGGGCATTGGCCCCTCCACCCAGGGCAGTGGGGCTCGGGCAGGCTCAGGCTTCGGTCCCCCCCACCCCCCTCCTGGGGCTGTGTAGTCATTTTTGTTCTCAGAAGGAGTCGCGGTGCAATGAAGTTTGAGAACCCCTGGTCTAAGGAAAGGGAGGCGTGAGAGCAGCAGAATGAGGACAATGGACTTCAAACAAGCACACTTCACCATAGAGAACTAGCAGGTAAAGTCCCATAGGAAGAAAACCTAAGGGGGAAAGGAGTTCAGGAAAGCTGTATGCAGTGTTGTAACTGTGTCAGTACCAAGCTATTAGAGAGACAGGGTGGGTGAGGCAATATCTTTCATTGGACAAACTTCTGGTGGGGAGAGAGACAAGCTTTCGAGCCACACAGAGCTTTTCTTCAGGTCTCTTCTTTTCAGGAGAGCTGGCAGTTTCTCAAGGAGACAGTATTAAAGGCACAGCTGCAAATTATCCCGATGAGAAGGAAAGCTAGGAAGACTAGCAAGAGGCCAATATGGTTCCATCAGGAGCGTTTTCATAACTTGAAAATTAAAAAGGTACCTACAAAAAGTGCTCTCAGGCACCCCGGCCCTCCCAGTGACCCAGGGCAGGTGGAGAGTCTGGGGCTCCCCACAGCAGCCTGAGCTCCCTGGGCGGCTGTTATCACAGCCTGGCTCCGGCTTCTGGCCTGGTCAGGGGGCAGGGCCTTGGGGGAAGAGGAGGAGCAGGGGCTGGGCCATGGCGGGGCGGGGCTCCTGCATGTGACCCGCTTTTACCTTTTGAAAAGGTGATCACCCTAATCGGGGTCCATGCTGTCCGCTGTTCTTCAGCCACAGCATTTTCTGTGGCATCCACCCCAGCCACAGACCTGTGCCTGGAATCAAAGCATTCTTGTCAAAGCCTGTTTTCAGTGCTCCTGGTGCTAACCTTGTAACCTGAGTTGGGTGCAGTTCTTGTTTCCTGAGTCTGCAGACAGCCTGCGGAAATAGCTCTGAGAGGTGTGCACTGCCCCAATCACCTCAATCTTCTGTTAACCCTGAAACCTAAAGATGTCCACGTAAATGTCAATACAGCTAGATGTTTAGCTAATAATCATTTTAGCAGAACCATCCATGTGCTTGGTTTTAGCAGAACCAAAATGTGTTTGTCCCCCGTTAAGTAGGTGGGGGGACCAATGGGATCACTTAGCCAGTGGGACAATCACAGAATAAGTGCTGAAAGTCCCCATTGTTTGGCACGTGTTACTATTCTTGCACTATTAGAAGCCATGGGATCTGGACACAACCTGGCTGAGAGGATCTAGGGAGAGCGCCAAGTCCTGGATGACACCCAGGTTATGGCCCTGACTGACAGGCCGAACGGTGGGGTTGTTTGCAGTGACTGAGGAAGGTGGGAGGGGAGAGGGTTGGATGGAAAGATGAAGAGTCCACCATTGATGGTCCACATTGCGGTTAAGCTGGTGGCTGGAGATCCATGAGGAGAAGCCAGAGAGACAGGCTGAAGTTTTAGGTTAGACACAATGCTAGTAAATGAACAATTGGGAACAACTCTGCCCTGGCAGGAGCATGGGCTGGCCGGCCTATAGGTCTGTTCCGTCTCCATGCTCCAAGAAGGGAAGCAGGGACAGCAAGAGGGTACGGACCGAGGGCTCCTGCACAGAGGAGGGAAGGGATGGGATGGGAGCCAAGCATACTTGGCTCATGTCCCTCAGTGCAGAACCCTCAGGACAAATATATGCACAACCTGAGGGACCGCAGGGCTATTGCTGCTCCTTAATTGGCTATAATTAGAGACGCTTGTCCTGATCAATGCAGGAGAGGTCTCCCCCTCCCCTGCCTCAGACTCCAGGGGCTGAGTGTGATGCTCCGCCATCAGCGAGAAAAACAGGGAAGAGTGCAACCTTGCACCGTTCTGAGCCCCAGCAGGCACATGGTTGTTCTGGCTCTGGCCTGAATGCTCTATTACACACCAAAAGGGAACGCTCAGAACCTTAAAAGCTTTTGGAAAGAGGTCGTCACCAGGAGGCAATGAATTATGGGCGCAGAAGTGACCTGGGACCTGTGTCTTTTTATCCTGAGAGACTGATTGGATCGCCAGGATACAGGCATCGATCAGAAAAAAAAACCAGCAAATATTTCCCTTACGGCAAAGAAATGAATGTTAATGAGCAGGGACTCATCAGAGTGCCTCTACCGCAAAGGAGCGACGGGAGCATAGGTGTAGGAGAACGTGCTGGGCTGGAAAAGCTGTAGCAGCCAGTGCCCAAGCTTTCCATCCCATCTCTGCCCGCTATTTGGGACTATACAAATGTAAACTAGGGCTCTGCTGCCCTGGGAAACTGGAGCAGTGTCTGATTGGTTCACAACCTCGGTTTGCACCTCCCTTTCTGGCGATTTTGCCCCTGCAGGTTTCTTCCCTCCCCCTCTGATGCGGCATGGAAATGAGTTTTCATACCAAAACGTGAACAGACACATTGTAGAGGACAGGTGCCCATTGCAAAGCTAAAATCTGTGTGCCTTGGATTGCACACTCCACATGATACAGCCCAGCCTATAGCCCAATGCACACCTACGGCCCGGTGCGATTAAACAGTAAGTGTCCTCTCTTCCTTTGGAAATGGAGAGCAATGCTTGAGGTGCAGCATGGCCCCTCATGCAGTGAAAAGAGTTTCCCAAGGGGAAGCTCTGGCCCTGTGGCCAGAGACCAGTTGGCCCAATGGCAAAGCCAGCTTGTGTGCCCAGGGGGCTGGCCATGACCCAGGCAGTGTTGGATAGTCGGGTGTTTAACCCTCACAAGCTGTTTGTAGCCTTTGCCCCCCCCCCAGCAGTCACAGTAACACCCCCCAACTGATGATCCCTCCCTACCATCCCCGTGCACTGTGCCACTGGCCTGGCTCTCTGCTCCCAGCGGCCAATTCCCCGGCTCTGCCTCCCTTCCCTCGCTGGCCTGCAGGGGTATGCCCTCCTGAGCGGGCTAGCTACCAGCCAGACCCTCACCTGGGGCCTGGCAGAGGGACGGTCGTGAAGGGACTGCACGTCCCTGTGGCCTGCGCCGCTTCCCGCAGCTCCCATTGACCGGGAACAGCGAACTGCAGCCGCTGGGAGCTGCGGGCGGTCGTGCAAATGTAAACAAACTGTCTGGTGGCCCACCAGCGGATTACCCTGACAGGCACTTGCTCTGTGCTCTTTGTTGCTCGTTTTCTTGCCCGCCCTCCCTCCCCCCAGTTCACCCCAAACCAGGGCATATGGCTAGGCCTTGGGGCAGTAGGGCTGTGGTGAGCACACTGCTTCGGTGCCTTGGGAGCAGTGCTCCAGCCTGCCCCGTGCATGAGACCCCGTGCGCCCAGGCTTCTGGTGTCTGGCGCTGTAGCTGGATCTTGTGGGCACCACTCCTGGTGGGGGACGGGCATTTCCCCACCACTTTTGCAGAGCGCTGAGCTGATGGAGGGGCAGAAAGCGGGGGGCTGAGCAGGAGCTCCCTCCCCAACCCCGACTGAGAGCAGGTTCCCCCGCCAAGAGCAGAGTGAAAGGAGCCAATTGCATAGGAGCCCCTCCTCCCCCGGGCCCTGCAAACTGGGTGATGCAGGAGCAAGCACCCCTCAGACAACAGGAGCCAGTGAGGGCCCCCTGGTGTGCAGAGCAAGACCTGGCTCAGGCCTGCTTGGGGCAGTCCGCACTGGCGAGACAACTCAGCTCCATCGGTGTGCCCAGCCCTCCTCCCATCCACACTCCCAGGGCTAGTGCTTCCAACCACCTCAGGGAGGCTTTCACGCAGGCTGGGAACCTGCCCGCTTTGCAGTGAGGATGCAGGGTGAATCCCTCAAGGACCACAGGGGACAGCAGCACCAGCAAAGACCCAGTAACTTGAGTGACTCCTCTTGGGGCAGCCGAGCTTGGGGCAGGCCCTGCTCACAGATCTCGCAACTTAACTTTGCTTTATATCAGCAACGTTTTGACCCCTACTTTAGTTCAGGCCTCAGGCCTCGCACCAGGCCTCCAAGACAAGAGCTTGTGACTCAGGCTCTCTTCCTACTACGACGCTTAACGGGGGAAAGAATGTTTTGGCACAGATCAGGCTCCAAATCGTGGGCCTGGGCAGCAGCAGAGCAGAGAAGAGCAGCAAGGGCTGGACAGGTGTCAGAGAGCGGTAGGCCAGAGGAACCAGCTGGTCAAGAATGGGAGAGACTGTACAGGAGAGATGAGGAGTGGAATTCAAGTCTCAAGCAAGCACGCAAGAAGGTTTGACATTCGATTTCCTCCAGGTTCTTATACC
This sequence comes from Terrapene triunguis, assembly GCF_002925995.2. NCBI lineage: Eukaryota > Metazoa > Chordata > Testudines > Emydidae > Terrapene > Terrapene triunguis. The sequence continues at coordinate 13,535,836 of NW_020699449.1, read as the reverse complement.
CCCCTAATCACTGGACTAACTGAACGCCTTCTTTGGTGCGTGAGCTCCCCTCCAACATCTGGGGAAGCACTTGGAAAAACCCTCGGCCTTGTGTTCACATGTAGCTGCACTGCTGTAACACTTTACACCAAAGGGAGGGCTTCCTCCATCGGCGTAGTTAATCCACCGCCCCGAGAGGCGGTAGCGATGTGGATGGGAGAAGCTCTCTCGCCAACATAGCACTGCCTACAAGTGAGGGGTAGGTCGGTGTAACTACGTCACTCAAGGGTGTGGATTTTTCACTTTGTGAGCATGGGCAAGTCGCCCGACCTATCTGTGCCTTGGTCCAACCTTGAACCAGCCACACACGGCTATGAGAACACTGACCTCACAGGGGCGCTGGGAGGCATAAGTGGTATGAAAAGCACTTTGAGGTCCTTTTGTGTTATTTTGATGGAATAAATGGGCACAGAGAGTCAAAGGTGTTAACACGACCCTGTCTCTGCACAACCAAGGTTTGGGGTTCCACATACAGAGACTGCAGGCTGGTTAGTACCATGGTAAACACCCCATTAAACACCTTTTAAAGCTTTTATTAAAGATCTAGAAAAGGAAGTAAAAACAGCTAAAGCATTTGAAATGTAAAGTATTAAGTAAAGCTTTTGTTTTAACGGTATCCCTCGTTCCCTTTCCCTTTGGCTGTAGAGAGTCTTTAGAAGGAAGAAATTCCCTTTGACAGTCTTTTAGATGGTATTAAAGATGGTAATAATTATCCTTGGAACAGAGAGAAAATTAATTGAGATGCCCGCAGCTCTTGTTAAAGTCTGATCCTGGAAGACAAAACAAGACAAACATGCACAAAAGGGAAGAGAAAAGAACTTCAAAGAGAGAAAATGCAGCTTTTGTCTTGAGTGTTGAATCACTGCTGGAGAAACACAGCTGTGAACTCACACAGGCAAATGATAAAAGACAAAAACACTCTGACACCTATGAGTGAACACTTTCCACAAAGTGATCACTCTATGTCTGACCTCTCAGTCCTCCTCCTCAAAGGAAACCTGCACAACACCTTCAGAAGATGAGCCTGGGAGCTTAAATTCATAACTCTGCTAGACACTAAAAATCATGGACTACAGAGACACTGGAATTATGGCTTCTTACAACAAGCTGTAACCCACTAACAACCCCAGCCCCAGATTTTTCTTTTACCTTGCTCTCCTTCTCCCGCCCCCCCCAGGAAAGAGAGATGTTAAGGGGTCAGTTCACCTTGAATGGTCCCTTGGAATGTGTGTTAACTAATTATGCTAAACGATCTGTTCCACCTTGTATTGAGCAGTGGCGCTCTGAGTGCGTTTCCCAGACCTGAAGAAGAGCTCTGTGTAGGCTCCAATAGGTCTATTTTAGATAGATGCAGCTGCATCACTGTAGCACTGCCGGTGAAGATGCTGTGAGCTGATATGGGTCTGTTCCTTCCTAGGCTAAAAGCACCAGTAGGCTCTAGGCTAAAACTCACCAACCTGCTCTGTCCCCTCCTAGCTACGTCCACGGCTTCCTTTCCCTCTTCCTCTTTTGTGCTGTCCCCTGGATATCCCCCCCTAATATCCACCCTTTATGCTCCCACCTCTCTGTGCAATGTAAGGGCAGTGACCAAAGACCCATGGAGAATGGCAGCATTGCCTGCATGTCGCAGCTTTACTAAGATTGGACAACTTTTATTCTTTAGGGCCTGTGATGGGGTGAAATTCTGCTCAGAGCCAGGACAGAGCTGATTGGCTGGATGGGCTGCCAATCACCCAGCCAGCTAGGGGTGGGAATTCCCTTCTCCACAAAGGGTTCTGGGTAGGGAGCCCTCTATAAAACTTCCTGGGGCTTCCAGCTGAGAGTTCGAGTTGCTGGGGAAAGGATTCCCTGGAGGAGCCTGGCCCTGTGGGAGTTATGATATGGGCAGTAAGGATTCCTTCTCCTTGCTGCTTTTAATCTTTATTCATTTATTTAAAATAAGTCTTGGCATTTTTAAGCCTCTCCAAGCTGGGTCTTGCTGCTTTATTGGACCTCCTTGCTGCTGCGTGCCGCCATGGGGCCACATCCGTTAATGTCTCCAGCACCCCATTGCTTTCTGAATCAGGGCCCTGGTTAACGGGCTGCATGAAAAGATCAAACCTGGTCAGGGTGCTGTCTCCATTTGGAGCCGAGTTGTCTTCCCGCCCCTGTGAATCGCTGCTCCCTTCTTCATCTCTCTCTCCACAGAGTTCCAGCAGCTCCCCTGGAACAGCCCCTACAGAGGAAATGCCGGCTTTAAAGCGTCTTCATTCAGAACCCCGGCAGCACCCCCTTTTCAGCGACGGTAGGAGTCATTGGTAAGCGCTTGATGTCCAGGTTACAGCAATCCTTTAAGCCTACAGGTTGCTCACGCTGGTGGCTTTCTTCACCATCTGTCTGATGGCCCCCATGACCACAGTGTCTGAGCGCCCCACACCCCTCTGTGAGGCAGGGCAGAGCTGAGCTGTTATCCCCATGGTACAGATGGGAGAGGGAGACTCAGAGAGGCTAAATGACTTGGCCAAGGTCACACAAAGAGTCTGTGACAGGGCAGGGAATTGAGGGCTAGTGCCCTAGTCACTGTCCCATCCTTCTTACCCCAGAGCTGCTGGGCTCTGGAGACTGAACTTCCCTCTGGCTCTCCGGAGCAGGGCTGAAGCTCACATCGGAGTGATAGCATGGAGGAGGTTCTCTGACTGCTGTCATGCCCCTTCCCTGGACATCACTCTTCAAGTCTGCTTTCCCGGTACCGGACGCCAAGGGAACCCCGGCTGCCGGAGATGCGAAGAGCACTGGCAGCTCCGCTGAAACCGGCGGGCGCTGGGAGCACTCGGCACCTCGGGGAATCAGACCCTACATCAGAAGAACATTACTAAGTTCAGATTTCGCTATTGCCGTTGGCGGGCGTGTCTGCGGCTGCGCTACGTGACCGTGTCTAACACGATTAGGTGGCTGCGGGAATTGCCACATAATTGTCCTTTTGATTTTGCTGCATTCCAATTGTGAGCTGTCACATAAAAACAAAACCAAAAAACCTCTAGCTCTTATGACTGGGAAGATAACCTTCAAAAAGCAAACTAGACATGCAGCCATGCAGGGGCATTGGCTTGAGTCTGCAGATGGCTGGTCGCAAAGAACTGGGGTTTCTGCCCTGTAATACATGGCTATTCTCCCACAGAGTAACAGGGCCTTCCTTAGCGCTAGTTAAGGTTCACTAATCGTTTCCATTCCACCTCCCGTCTTCCGCCCCTCCCCCATTTTCAGTCTATCGTAAATTTCCGGAACTTCCATCTCACCTTGGAGGCTTATTCTTCTAAAGTCTGGTCACTGCACACCGCTGAACTTGTTTGGAAAGTTTAAGTGAAAACAGTCCAGCCATTTCAGAGAACAAGTTGGAAGGGAAATCCACATTTCTCACAGAAGGAAAATAAATCCATTCCGGGTAAAAAAAAAAAAAAATTTTTTTTAACAGCCCTACAGTTGCAACACTAAGAACTTGGTAGGTAGGGTGACCAGATGTCCTGATTTTATAGGGACAGTCCCAATTTGTGGGTCTTTTTCTTATATAGGCTCCTATTACCCCCCACCCCCTGTCCCGATTTTTCACACTTGCTGTCTGTAGGTGACATTTGGTACGGAAATACACCTTCACTGAGGAGCAGTATCTTTTGTTATTCCAGAGAAGCTTGGTTTGGATAGGACTGAGCTATTAGCCTTTGAAAATGGCAGCTGGAGCAGGCCAAGTATGTTGTTTTTGCTAAACTCATTTATGTGGCAATCGGCTCAATGCAGGCAGATCCCTGCGCCCATGCTGAAACTCACAGAAATCAATGTAAGTTTGCATAGGCACAGGGCTCCCAGCCGTGAGACCCAGTTGGAGAATCAAGACCAAAATATGTAGCTAAGGAACTATTCACTACATATGCATGCCTGGCTGACTGAGCTATCTAATGAACGTAGGGTGTGACAACAAGACTGCAATCGAATGTGTGATTGTAGCATGTATTGAACTTGCAGCAGGCGGATTGTACATCCTGCGCTGAAGCCTGTGCTGCTGTGGATTCACTGCTATTGGTACCAGTGCTGGCTAGATTCAAGCCAGCTCGGGTCTGTGTCCAAGTGATGCAATCGCACCTCCTAACTGCAATGCAGACATACCCTTAGAGCTCTCGCCCGAGTCCCTGCAGAATTTGTGAGGCGCCAAGGCAGAGCTCCTGTGCAGTTTGTAAGGTGATAACTTAGGGTCTGTCCTCACAGCTGAGTTAACTCCAGCTCTCTGCACTTGAGTGACTCCTGTTGAGTCAGCCGAGCTTGGGCCCGGCCACGCTGCAAACAACACTGGGGTTGCTGGTCTACACTGGTGTGCACTCACTCACGTGTGGTGCTAAGACTTCTGGGGGCACATCCCATGGGCTGCACTAAGCTAAGCTGCCCCATGAATTCGTTCCCAGTGGATTGTGGAGAACTGGTTTGTCCTTCCTGGGGGAACTGCAGGAAGGCATTGGAGGACTAGCAGCCCTCGAGTGGAACTAGCCTGCGTCCTCCTTCAGAGTGATAGTGTTAGCAGCTGATGAGTTGTGCTACCTTGAGCTTTAACCAATAGCTCCTGGTCATGGAGGCTAACTCGAGTTAAAACACCACCACATTCAAGTGAAGGGTTTTGTGTGTGGACAGACTCGAGTTCGGGGCAACATCCAAACTCTAACTCCAGTTAACTCGGCAGTGGAGACAAGTCCTTAGAAACTGGGCAAGGCATACTGCACCTGGCCCAGCTGCTGAGTTTCTAAGGTTTGCAAGAGAGGATATTTCCTGCATGCCTCCCAAAGTGCACAGAAGCAGGGGTCCTTGTAGCAGGCCTCCCAAAGTGAAGCAGGTGTTGGGCTCTTGTCACCTGTAAGATGACATCACTAGTTCTTCAGTCAGCCACAGAGACCTCCAGCAAAATCCAGGTAGACAAGACCTACTTTTTCTAATGTCAAAAGAGGGGGGGAATCTTTTCCTGAGTGGAATAAACAACCTTTCAGATTTTCTTGATGCCAATAAAATAAAAGCACAAACACAATATTTTTTGGCCTTTAAAGGTCACCTTTCAGAAGTAGGAATTGCAGGTTTCCCAGCAGACTTTTAAAGCTAAGCTAAGCACTTTGTACTTTCAAACAGCGATCCTGCTGAATAGATAGCTTATGGGCTAAATGGCCCCCCTCCTCCATGCACGTGTAATTACCAGCTGTGCATTTGTAATAATTACAGTTTTTATCTGGAGGATGACTAATTAAAAAAGCCCTCATCAATGCTCCATTTCAGAAACGTAGCCTGACTGATGGCTTCCTTTGTTGGTATAAACCGGGCCGAGTTTGCACTCTCAGTATATTGCAGGGGTAGTTTTGTGCTCCATCATCAGTGGCATTTTTATTGAGATCCAGGTGCTTCCTTGAGGTGTGCAGTGATGACCTTTGATTAACGAGAGCTGGGTCAGTAATTTCATTATGGGGAGCAGCTCCTGGATAACTTCATTAACTTAATGTGCACAGTTCATATTTCATCTTTATGCTACCCTTAATCGTAAGTGAGTTTTGGTTTTGCTAATATTCTGATATGTAAACTGACTCCCTTTCCCCCTCCCAGAGGAACTGATCTTATCCAGCTAACATTTTAATTGTATTTCATGGGACCATCCATATACTTTTCTATGAAGAATGTGTGTGGAAAGTACAGATCTTTCTCTCTTTTTCCAGTTTCCCGGTAATTTCCCGGTAATTTCTGCCGGCATTAGAGCAGTTCCACAGTTGGTATAAACTGGCATCATGCCATTGATTTTATCCGAGCCATGATGGTTTACCCCAGGGGATGAGCTGGCCCACTGCTAGATGGCAGGCCCCTAATTTAAATAATCCAGTGGATTTGTTGTAGCTAGTCACTGCCGGCGTTGGGGTGGGCTGAGAGGGGTGGGGAGAAGAAATCTCTCATTGAACAAGAATTCTTATACAAATCACTTTGACAGAAGTGACAAGACCATGGCAAAGCTCCTCTGGGAGGACTGCTAACCCCAGAAGAGAAAGGAGGAGAGAGAGATCTTGTTTAGCTGGACTCCCACCCAGAAACCCAGGCTCCTTGGATTTTGTCTGAGTAAAGATTAACATAGTAGCCCACGAGATTACCCCTGTCAGGTGAAGTTATACTCTTATCTCTTCACTGCTGCTAGCAATTACTTCCAGGATGGCTGAGCTCATACTTTGAGCCCTCATCAACTGAGGTAATGGGCTGAAATGTCTTGGAAGTAATTCTTAACATTATTGTAGACAATAATATAATTCTACCTGACATACCTATCCAACCATCCCTCTATTAATGACTATGGACAATTTATGTTTGTTGGGGAATCTAATTAGGTATCACACTTAGAAATGCCAGCCAGAGGGAAACAATTCTTAATGTAATACATTGAGGTATACGACTTTTTTGAGATTAGCTGATCTACCTATTTTAGGTATTTGAATTGCCTGGCTTGGGCGAACTTGTAGATATCTATTTGTTTCATTCATTTGAACGCTCTGGTAACTATAAGCCAAGAGATTCAAAAGTGATGAGTGATTCCTCAAAGGGTCCTGATTTTTCAAGGGCAGGTGCTCAACATGTTCTAAAGGATCATCTAAGTTGTCTTAAATTGGGCCTGCAGAAACAAAACCACCCCAAATCACTAGTAACTTTTGGAAGTCTTGGCCCGACATGCTGCGACACAAACTGAAAACATGCAGGACATTTCTCCACTGGGGGGAATTGGGGGATTCGCCATCTCTTGATGTCTTCAGATCAAGACTGGATGATGTTCTGGAACAGACACTTTAGCCGAACACAAGTTACTGGGCTCAATACAAGGGTAACTGGGTGAAATTCTATGTCCTTTCCTATACAGCAGGTCCGACTAGATCAGGGGTAGGCAACCTATGGCATGCGTGTCAAAGGTGGCACGCATGCCAAAGGCGGCTCGCGAGCTGATTTTCAGTGGCACTCGCACTGCCCGGGTCCTGGCCACCGGTCCGGGGGGCTCTGCATTTTAAATTAATTTTAAATGAAGCTTCGTAAACATTTTAAAAACCTTATTTACTTTACATACAACAATAGTTTAGTTATATATTATAGACGTATAGAAAGAGACCTTCTAAAAACGTTAAAATGTCTTACCGGCACACGAAACCTTAAATTAGAGTGAATCAATGAAGGCTCGGCACACCACTTCCGAAAGGTTGCCGACCCCTGGGCTAGATGATCTAATGGTCCCTTCTGGTCTTAAACCCCAGGAATTGATGACTCAAAAGGCTCATTTTCCACAGGTCTAGTTTGCACGGGTATGTAATTGTGAGTGCAAAGCTGAGTACTTGCTACTCGAGCCTGCTGTTTGGGGGTACAAATAATGTGACTTATGTGGCATTTTCACCCAAGCATCTCCAGTGCTTTACAAATGTTAGTTAAGTCACACAGCACCAGCCCTGGCCGTATTAGGGTCAGAACCAGGCTAGCTATGCACACGTGACCAGTACAGTTGTTGGTAGCTGGGCTCTGTGTAGTCTGGGATATTGTCTTCAGAAAAGGTGGCTAGTTAACCCAGGCTGTAGGCCATGCTCTTCCCTTCAGCTGGCCCCATAGCCCTGTTTTATTATAACATAGTTCTCAACCCAGCCCCCTGCCAGCACTGGGGAAGGGAGCCTGGTCTAGAACCCCAGCTGCAATACGGGGGGACAGCTAGGACCGTTCTGCTCCAAAGGCAGATTGCCTACCTCAGGAGGGCCCTATTTCATAATAATGAATGGGGGGGTTCAGTGTAAGCCACGAGCGATCCCCATTGTTTGAGATTGTTTTAAAACAAGGGTAAGAAACTGAAAAAGGCACCACACCTTTAAAGGGCTTGTGTCTTCTAAAGGGACGGTCACATTCATGAATTATTATTCGCAGCATTCAGGCTCCACTCCTGCTGGAGGGGAGACTCCTGCCTGCCTTCCCGGGTGGGTGTGGGTTACTGATCGATAATCTCTCTGTGGCCCCTGAGCCCTCGCACTCTGGGGCTGTGCTAGGAGGGTGGTTCCCAGCTTGCATACTCAGGCCAGCTCCCACTGAGCTAGTGTGCTGTAGATAACGGGCGCTGCAGGAGTAGAGGGGTCACCCTGTGCCGGTCCTGTGCTAAGAGCAGGTGATTGAGGCTGGGGGTGCTTAGCTGAATCCTGGGCTGCAGAAATGTGCAGCCCCCCACTTAACCTTCAATGCTACAAGCATTCCTGAAACTCCCCCAACGTGCGCTTGCTTCTATTACTGCACAGCTATTGGAGAGAGCTGGTTGTTTAGGGGAGACCAGAGTCTCCAGGAATTTATCCCAACAATCACCAGCGGCTAATCAAGAAAATGCCATTTGCATCTGAAAAGCCAAAAGCAATGCCCCCAGATACTGGCGATTTAACTGCCCAGGGTCCCCTTTCTAATGCAAATCTTGGCCATAAAGCAGCTGTGCGCCATGGCAGTAAAGGGGAGGCACTGCATTCTTACAGTAGGATGTGAAAATAAGCACCGTGAATGTGAAAGGCAACACAAACCAGGTGGCGTGTCTCATGACAGGTCTCCAGACAATCCTGTTGCTTTATGGTGTTCGGGAGAATTTCCCAGGTGCTCCCTCTCAGAGCTCCCGCGTTTGCAACCTTTTGGCATCTACATTGGGCCTCTGAAAATTGCCTAAATCCGCACACTTCACTAAGGGCGACTGGCTGAGCTTCTCTCTCCCCAGTGGCACTGTTACAAAGCAAAACCAGCCTGGAGGAGCTCAAAAAGCCATTTCAGGTCCGGGCGAAAAGCAGGGTAAGAACCAGGGCAATCAGGCTGCATGCAAAAAGTTCAAAACTGCAACAAAGGCTGAAGACACAAACACTGTAACGGAGATTGGCAGCTCTTTGTTCTGTAGCTGGCCAGCGCCTAGCGCCATAGAGTTCTGGTCCCTGACTGAGGCGCCTAGGTGCTACCACAGCACAAATACCTAACTACATAAATACGGACTCCCACAATGCCCTGTGTTAGGGGAGAACGGTCCCCTAGCCAAAGTTGTCTTTTTGTTGCGTTTATACAAGGCCAAGCAGGAGGGGGCCATGGTCTATGATGAGTGGGTGTACTGCAATACAATACGAGTGATAAGAGTAATGATTCATTGTGCTTTGCTAATTGCTAATTACTCACCTGGCCCTGCTGGAAGTATTGCTGAAACAGGACTATTAGCCTGACGGAAAGTATTGCTCAGTCTGACTGAGGATGCTACAATTTAGCCCACAGAGATGTTTTCGCTCACTGCCAGCCCACAAACTTCCTCCTTTTCTGCCTCTTGAAAGACATCGAACTCGGCAAGGAAGGGGTTTGGAGAGTTAGAGGTTCTAACCTGCCTCTGGTGAATCCTGTGCATGGCCCCTAACGCCCCTCCCCCTTCACACGGGAGAACCTCCAGCTCCAGTTTGTGGGTGCTTTAAGTCTGGTAGCTCAGGTTTTGCATTAGCCCAGGCTGGAAACCCACTTACATTGCAGGGAAAAGACAGACTAATCAAGCCCAGGTGCTGTTAGTCCTCCCGTCCTATCCCACAATTCCACCGGGGCTGTACTTTCTTCTGCACCGTGTTTAAACCTCACATTTGCCTGCTCCGTTTCTGCTGCACCTCCAGTGCATGTGAACAGAGACACTGGTCAAGAAACCTCCCGCCAGCGTGCTGTCCCTGGCCAGCAACTGCCACCAGCCTTGTGGGAAGGCCGTGGTGTGACGTCGGCAAGACCCTTCCTTTGAGAAACCGTGTCTGAAATAATCAGTTCTACCAGGACATCACTGAGAAGCTGGCAAGGGAGGGGATTGGACGGACAGGAACTCTGCGCAGGGAGAGGTTCTCCCACCATAAAATGTAGATGAATTCATACAGTGGCCCAGTTCAATGCACCGCTAAGAACCATGGGCTAGTAGCCTGCTTGAAATCCAGCCCAGCACATGGTGGCAGAGGCAGCCACATGGTTTGGGCATGGGTAGGACTTTGTGTTGGGAATGCTCCCCCCAGGCCGGGCTAATGCTGTAGTGAAGGCACACCCTGTTTGGCATGCTCAGCACTGGTGTTATGATTCTAGTTACACAGTGTCGCCTGATCTATAGATTATATATATCAATGATATTGATTACGTAAGAATTCCCAGTTCTCACTTTGAGGGTGATAGGTTCTTGTCCCAAGATCAGGCCCAGTAGTATGCAAAGTGCTACGTAGTTGGGAACCCCGGTGTGCACGGTTGCAACACTCGCACTGTGGGAACTCTTCTATATTTACAAATAGTTTATCTCCAGACTGATTCTGGCCTGCATATTTATACCTGCCTCTGGAAATTTCCATTACATGCGTCTGACGAAGTGGGCATTCACCCACGAAAGCTTATGCTCCAATACATCTGTTAGTCTTTAAGGTGCCACAGGACTCTTCGTTGCTTTTTATTAATACTGTTGGCATAGTCAGAAACACCCCAACTCAGTAAGGTAGAAAGAGAGACGACGGAATGTACATCTGCACATCCATCTACTGACACCGTCCCTTGCAGAACAACTGGAAATGTTAACCATCATCTTCCTCATCACCGTCACCTTCCTCATCATCACCAGCGGCCATCATTCCGGTACCTCCCAAAAGCTACGTCTCTCTCTCTCTCTCTCTGCCCTACTGCCCACAGGCTGGGATACAACTTATGTTATGCTGATGCCACCATGTCTAATGCATATTCAGTAGGAGCCTCTCCCCTCTTCCTTATCTGTATTTCCTCCTCTTACTAATGTTGAGGTGTCCTTCTCCTGTAGGTTAGTATATTAATTATTTCAACTTATTATCATATATGTCAGTTTGTTGCCGTGGCACTCTGGTGGTTGGATGTTCTTTCCAAAACTTTCCAGAAGCTGGTGTTAGCTCATGTTTTTGTGGTTGGCTGATGTCATTATGGACAAAATTCCCCCTTACACTCTATTTCCAGTACCCCAAAACTTAGGGGTTACCTAAGTATATCTATGCCAAAGTTCATAGGCCTCAAGCCTTATGCCAACTGCTGAAGCCAATGTCTTACAGGAGACAGGCCTGTAGGTTCCTCGCATTACTGCTGAATTATAGGCAAGCTAGCCCCAGGGGCTACAACATCTAGGAGCAAGCCGTGCAGGCCAGGCCTCGGGAATGGAGGCCTGGATCAGTGACTGAATAGGATTTAGGGATCACAGTGGACAAGCAACTCAACATGAGCTCCCAGGGCAATGCGGTGGCTAAGAAGGCTAATATGATCCTTGGATGTGTAAGCAGGGGAGCAGCGAGTAGAGGGAGGGCAGTGATTTTTACCTGTGTGTGTGTGTGTGTGTGTGTATATATCTATATATATATATATATATATAGAATAACTGTATTTACTAGTATACTGAATAATGATAATGCTAAACACTTCTGCTGAAAGTACTTTACAAACATTACCTAACCACCACAGAAGGATGCCCAGTAGGTGGGAACTAAAATGATCTGGATTCAAATCCTGACTTTGCCATAAATATGACCTTAGTCAGGTCATTTAATCTCTCGGTGCCTCCGTTTCCCCACCTTTAAAATGGGGATAATAATCCATCCTCTCCCCCACCCTTTGGTTAGGCTGTCGGCTCTTTGGGGCAGGGATTGTCTCTTCCTTGTATGTATGGCCCTGAGCACAATAGGGCCCAGATGTCCACTGAGACCTGTGGAGGTCATCAGTGCAATATAATGTAACTAATGATAATGACTGCTCACTCCAGCCGTGCAGGGAGGGGAGATAAAACCCCAGGTTTGCAAAGCTCCCAAGTACTATTATCTCCGTTCTATTCAGAGAAAGAGTGAATCACCAAGGCCACGTGTGAGTCAAGGTGCAGGGCCGGCACTGCAACCCAGGAGCCGCTGATTCTCTATCCAGCCTTCAAGCCCATCAGCCAGGCCTGTCTCTCAGCTGCAGAGGCTGAGCCTGGCCGGTTTGGAATCATCGGTTATTGCAAAGTGTTAAAAGCATCTTTCATGCACATGACTGTAAAGCATGCAGAGCCTGACACGCTGCAATGCACTCAGCCCACTTCCAAACTGCCTTTAACCCCTTCGGTGCTGCTTCCCGAGCCTTGATCGTGGGGCACAGTGCAGTGGGAGCGTTGCCTGGCGTCTCAGGTCCAGAGAGGACCCTGGAACGGTATCCCAGCTGTAGGCCAAACTGTGTGAAGGGTGCGCATTGCAAAATGGTCCCGTTACCTGTAATCCCAGATGTTGATAGGAAACGGGAACAAAAGTGCAACTCGACCTGTTATGTAAAATTGTTTCTAAGAGTCAGTAAAAGTAAAAAATAGAAAGTCTTGGTCCAAACAAAAAGTTCTCCTGCTATAGCTCAGTAACTGTGCTCGGCCCTTCCCTGGAACACAAATTGTGTGGGACTGGAAGTTAATGGACCCAACTTGCCATGTTGGAAGTTAGGCCTAACTGGTGGGCAAGAAAATGAGAGGACGGACTACCTTCTCCATCACCCCTCTCTTGGGGCCCTTAAAAAGGTACGTAGGAGAGGAGAAGGGTGGCCAATGGAGGGATTCCTGGAGGAACGGGCAGGCCGTCAGGCTTCCGCTCCACTCCAGCGACTTTGTCCTCTGCCTGTGGATCTCAAAAGTCATCACATGATCATGAACCCAGACCTCAACACATCAGTAGGGACACCCAGCCATCGCTATGCCACCACGGAGACGCCCGCCAGAGACGCAGCTTTATCTTCAACTCCACCTCTGTCCAGCCTGAGAGAGACAGGTAAAAAGGGAGACCAGACCTGCCAGATGATGTCCCAGACTGTCACTGGGAGGGAAGCCAGAACCCAGGGCAACTGGTGTTGTGGCCAGTCCAACAGCACAGGGGGCTGGGGATGAGGGGTTTGGGGTGCAGGAGGGGGCTCTGGGTTTGGGTGGGGCTCAGGGCTGGGGCACGGCAGGCAGCTCTGCGCGCTGCTCTTGCTCACAGGTACCGCCCCCCGCAGTTCCCATTGGCCACGGTTCCCGGCCAATGGGTGTGCAGAGCCGGTGCTCGGGGGGGGGGCAGCGTGCGGAGCCCCTTGGCCCCTCCACCTGCTGGCCGCATCCAGGGTGCAGCGCGGAGCCAGGACAGGTAGGCACTAGCCTGCTTTAGCTCTGCAGCACCGCCGACCGGACTTTTAACGGCCCAGAAATACATCAGAATCTCAACTTTCATTTAGAGAAAATGTCTAGCCCTCTTGGTTGCAGATAAAAGCTAGGAAACACAGAGTGTGTCCTAAAAGCTCACCACTCAGAAGGGTTAAAGGGATGAACATGACCCCCCGCGTATCTTATTGCTTTAAAATCTCATGCTTTTTAAGCCAGTTTCCGGATTTTGGGTGGCTGGACTCCGTATTTGGAATGCGTGGGGCCGGTAGCTGCGGGGAGGAGGTTCTTCACTTTGCAGATGAGGCGTTGTCGAGGTGTTGTCAGCTGTTGTGATGAATCCATGCAGCAAGGAGCCCTGACCACCAGTGCCTTTCCACACCTCTGAGTGTGCTAGCTCACTCCTGCCCCTAGGCTGTGGGGAACTTGTGACTGCTTCATGCCACCTTAGCCTTTGCCCCCACGGACTTTCCCATGGAGGGCCCTGTGCCTTTGGTTTGCCTGGGGTAGCTGGCACAAAGCCAGGGTGAATCTGGTTGTACGTGTGTTGCCTGACCATCGCCAGTTATTCTGTACAAACGCTGTCATGTGACAATGGTAAAGAATCGCTTTTGTCTAATGCTGAACAAGGAACTTGGTGAGAATAAGGGTGACAGACTCATCCCTAAGGCTGCTCTGTTTCACTGTAAAGCTTCTGCCCAAAATCTGCCCCAGCCCCACTGCAGGCTGGCTTCCTGCCCCAGATTGAAGGAAGCAGCCCCACTCCTCACACTGCACAACCAGATTCCGTTTCCATTCACAATTCCAGAGGCCTGGTCGGTGAAGTCTCCTGAGGGGAATGGGCACTCGACAGAGACTAGCAAGAAAGACTCCTCCTGTGCACAGACACCATCTGCAGCACACGAGCCATTCACCCCTCCGACTGCGTCGCAATTATGCAGTTATTACGGCCCGAGTAATGTAGCTGTTTAAAAAGCCAATGATGGATCCTGCAATTATCTGTAATTTGTCACCATTGTTGGTGCTTACATAGGCTGTGCTCCCCACTGGAGGTAATGAAGAGTTGATTAACTACTTGAAGGTCCTGGCATATGGTGCAGGGTTGAACAAGTTATTCATCCCATTTATTATCCTGATAGCCCTGCTACCGGAGCAGGCACAAGGCTAAAAATATATCGCCGCCGAGCTCTTCCAAGGCAGCCCACACCGGCAGTGCCTCTCGTTCACGTGCCTCTGAAGGCCCAGCTCCGGAGAGGCAGAGACCACTTGTCACATCTGATTATCTGTTTAGTTGAAGCCTTCTCGGTGGGTTCTGTGCAGCACAGCTATCCACCTCCTGCACAACGCCCCCGGGAGCCTCAGGCATCCACATGGCTCCGGCCCATGGTTGCGGCATTACGAATTAGTCTTCTCCTCACGTCCCAGATTGCAGAAGCCTGCCTCCAACACCTCACTGCTACGGGAGGGCTCCTTGGCCTCCCTTCACCCCTGCCATCGCACTGGGCGGCACTCTCCCCGGAGCAGTCAGGCAGGGGCCTGGCGTGGGAGGGGGGCTGGGGGCGGCCCCAGGGGCCATGGCAGTATAAAGAGCTGCCATCATTTGAACTGAAGACCCAAAGTAACCCAGACAATACGTTTCTGGACTAGCCAGTAGTGGATGTGGAAGGGAGAAGCTGGGGAGAGGCTCTCCTGGTTGGAGAGGAAGATCTTGTGGTGAATGCACTAGCCTGGGCTAAGTCGGCACGACGGATGCTGCAGCACCAGAAGCGTTTTCCCATCCATGCAGGTGATCCACCTCTCCGAGAGGCAGCAGCTAGGTCAACGGAAGAATCCTTACGGCGACCTGACAGTGCCCACACTGGGGCTTAGGTCAGCTTAACTCTGACTCTCAGGGGTGTGACCTCCCCCCCGCAGTGACGTAGCTGTGTCGACCTGCGTTTTAGGTGTAGACTTGATCACAGACCCCCTCTGATCACGACAACACTTCCTCGGTCTGCCTTTTCTCCTCCGATTGCCAGCTCTTGGGGCAAGGACTGCCTCTCCCACCTGACCTGGCCCAGCGGCGCCCTGAGCTTGGCTGGGGCCTCTAGGCACTACCCTGGTACCAAGACTAGTAACCCAGTAGCTTTCCCAGGCAGCTGAAGTTGACTGACTTCCCTCCGTTCTCTCGCTCTCTGTATGCATAAGGGGTTTGCATTAGAATTTGCTGAGCAGGGGCCTGATTCTGCCCCCCTTTATTCATGCTGGGTAGTACGTCATTTGTGTGTTTAGTCACATTGATGGCAATAGGCCAGTGTTTCCCAAACTTGGGACGCCGCTTGTGCAGGGAAAGCCCCCGGCGGGCCGGGCCGGTTTGTTTACCGGCCGCGTCCGCAGGTCCGGCCGATCGCGGCTCCCACTGACCGTGGTTTGCCGTCCCAGGCCAATGGGGGCTGCAAGAAGCCGCGGCCAGCACATCCCTCGGCCCGCACCGCTTCCCGCCGCCCCCATTGGCCCGGAGCGGCGAACCGCAGCCAGTGGGAGCCGCGATCGGCCGGACCTGCAAACGTGGCAGGTAAACAAACTGGCTCGGCCCACCAGGGGCTTTCCCTACACAAGCAGCGTCCCAAGTTTGGGAAACACTGAAATAGGCTATTACCAAAGTAATGTATTACTCAATGTGAGTAATGGGTGCAAAACTGGGACCTGATAGTGCGAAGCTCTGCGACTTGTTCTGAGCTCTCTCCCGTTGGACTGGGTGGCACACCCAAATAGCTCTTGGCCTCGCACCCTACCAGTCCCCAGGGGCCCCCAGTGAGAGAGTTTTGCTCCCCGGTTGTGAGCGTGAGAATTAGAGCTGGATCTCACCCAGAATCGGCATCAGGACCAGACCCAAACCTTCTGCAAGGTGTCTGCATGTGGGCCTATGGCTCAACCCCACCGAGTCCCAGCGGCTGCTCTGAACTCTGGCTCTGAATCTGGAGCCCACTTTCCCAGAGCTCGGGGGCATTTGGCTCCAGGGTTTAGGCTGGGGCCTCGGCGCTGGATACAATTTATGGGGGCAGCAAACTCCAGCTCACCACGGCACTGCGCTAGCTGGAGTCATTAGCAGTGTCATGACCAGAGCTCAGGGTCTCAGCTGGAGGCAAGCGCTAGGTTCCCTGGAGCCCGGCACTGTGCCATGGGGTGGAGAGGGAGGGTTTAAATCATCAGAGCTGCACAGGAAAGCTTGCAAGGGAATGTGAAGCAGCTGTGGCTTTGCCTCGGGGGGGGGGTGGGGGAGCTGAAGCATCATTCTCCAAAAATGCACTGCGTCCAGCAGAGATAAGCACTTGTTTTCCAGTGTAAAGGTCGGGGTTTTGCAATGGCTGCTTAGTCACCTCTCCCCTCCCCCTCCGTCTTTGCCCTGCTAAACAACCCAGCTAGAGCCAAGAGACAGCCGTCTGGGGACAGGCTCCCAAGCACAACTACTGACACCCTAGATTAGCCGTCCAGACTCCAAGGGAGACCGGAGTCGGGCTTTTCCCAGCCCTTCACTATCCTGTGGACCCTGTCCCCTCGGCCTGGTTCCCGCTTGTAATCTCCTCCACTCCATTCGAGCTGCCCCCTTCTCCTCTGCCTCTGCCCTCCCTCCTCCGAGTCCAGGACCTGGGCTTTCTTCCTGGATCTCTGCGTAGCCTTTGCTGTCAGTCTCTCCCCCGTCAAACTGGGTCCCCCTGCTTCTCCTTCTGCCTCTCCAATCTGCACCTCACTCTCCAGCAGTCTCCCCTTCCCCAATCAACACTGGGCTTCAATTAGCCCCGAGAGAGAGCCCAGGCCCGGCTCTGGGCCGCCAGCTCCCTGGGTGCTGAGCCTCATGGCACACAACAGAGGCAGGTGTGGAGGGAGCAGCTGCCTGCATGACTGGGGGACGTGCTGCCCTCTGGCTATGGGGACAAAATGGGGCCCCTGGTTTCTTGTCGCGACCCAGACTCCGCGGGGGTGGTGGGGATGGCCATTGTGCTCCTGGTCTAGGATAAAAGACAGGCCAGGCACCTGCCAAACAACCGCAAGCCCGGCGCACGGCCCGTGAGACCAAGTCAATGTGCATTCAGCAGAGGTGTGTTCCTGGCGGTCAGGGCGAGGTCAGAGGTCTGGGGCCAGCTCCTCCGCTGGTGCAGATCAGCACGGGTGTGCTGACTGCAGGATAGCGGTACGGACTGAGCCCCCCAGCACGAAGGGACGGGGCCTGCCTCAGCAGGAGAGAAGACGGGGACCCCAGAGGAATGAGCGTGCAATGGGTTTAGAGCAAAGGGAGGATCTGCTCCACACAGGGCTGGATCCAAGCTCCGAGCCGGCGCCCCGAGGGCAGGCTGCTCCGCCCCACCCCAGGCTGGGAGAGTGCTACAGGCACCCGCTCTCTGCGGTGAGCACACGGCGGCATCGCTGGCTCTCCCTGGTGCGCTAGCCGCACTCTGCACAGGGGTGGGCAGCGCTATGTCCCATGCTTCTCGCCCCCTCCCCTCCCTGCTGGCGGGGGCTGGGGGAGTGAGGAAGAGGACGCCCCGCACTGCCTACACCAGGAGGAGCCCAGGGGCTGCTACCATGGACTGCCTCGTGCAGCAGTGCAGCGGGGGGAGTGCAAAGCCCCTGGCTGGCTCGTCCCCCGTGCGCAGAGCTGTGCAGCTCACTGCCCCGCGTACAGATCGGTGCGGGGAGGTAAAGCAGGCTGGGTAATTTGATGACCTCGATGTGGAGCTGTGCACGCTAAGGGGATGATAAGAGCAAGCAAAGCCCACGCTTCGGGACAGGCGATGACTGAGTGCTGGGTCAGAGCAGGAATTTCGCAGAGCTTTGCACAAGTGGCCAGGTGCATTCTGGGTGGCTTCCACATATCTCTGAAGTAGCCGGAATTGGCTGCTGCCACGGGCAGAATACCAGGGTAGCTGGACCTAGTTTGATCCAGTTCAGCATGTCCTAGGTTCAGTGTCTGCGGTAAAGGTTAATCCCTGGATGAAGGCTGTTCCTGCCCATCCAGGCCTGGCAGCTTTGTGCAGGGCAGATCCAAGGCGCAGCTCCCGGTGTCAGATGAATAACCCCCAGACAGCATTGTGCTCAGGGCCGGTGCAAGGAAGTTTCGCGCCCTAGGCGAAACATCCACCTTGCGCCCCCCCCCAACCCTGCGAAAGCTCCCCGCCCTGAGGCGCCCCCTCCTGCAGTAGCTCCCCCCCGCCCTGAAGCGCCCCCCCGCGGCAGTTCCCCCCCAAGGGAGCCGTGCGGCAGCTCCCCACCCCAGCTCACTTCTGCTCCGCCTCCTCCCTGAGCACGCCGCCCTCACTCTAATTCTCCTCCCAGGCTTGCGGCGCCAAACAGCTGATTGGCGCTGCAAGCCAGGGAGGCGGGAGAAGTGGAGCGGCGACTGCGCACTCGGGGAGGAACGCTGTAAAAAAAAAATTGGGGGCACCGCTTTCTGGCGCCCCCAAATCTTGGCGCCCTAGGCAACCGCCTAGTTCGCCTTAATGGTAGCACCAGCCCTGATTGTGCTCGCTAGGGACATGGCGACACACACAGGAATTGGAGAGCGCTGAGATTAATGGTGGTTCGCACACAGCAGCAGATGTGAATGCACAGACCATTTACACCAAACCAATGTGCTGTTGATTCGGATTCATCCCCGTTGGGTGAAATCCACCTCCCTCCGCCCAGGGAGCCAGCACCATGCACCCGCACAGGCATCACTCCAAACCAGGCCTGGAGTGGAAGCGACGGGGTGTCAAAATCTCAACAGCACCTAAGTGACTTAGGACCCTAAGTCCCATTTTGGAAAGCGACTTGGGGCTGACTCATGATTTTTGAACGGCTGGGGATAGCAAGTCTGCAAACAGCACGCGTAGTCCAGAGTAGAGCTGGGTGCCACTTTTCAGCCAAAACTGTTTTTGGCAAAAAATGCGGCTTTGGCGTCACTGTGAATTCATGCTGGTTTTACGGAATTGTTCATCAAGAAAATTTTGATCTTTAAAGAAGCCGAGATCTTTCGTTCCGACATTTTCTAAACAAAGTGTTTCAACTTTTCAATTCGAAACAACTTTTTGTTTTGAACTTTCCTTCAATTTTATTCACATTTTTTAAAAAAAAATTGGAAAATTCTTGAAATCTAAACAAAATGCTTCATTTCAGGATGAACAAAATGTTTCATTCAACCCCCCAGGTGACATTTTTTCGAGTTTTTTAATGTGCCAAGAATTTTTGGGGGAAAATGGGTTTGGAGTTGACCCGAAACCATTTTCCCCCCTGAGTTTCCAATGAATCAAAGAGCAGAGATTCACCCAGCTCTACTGCAAGGTAAATGCCATTGACATGCTGGCTCCATTTCTATATTCCAAGGGGCTATTTTTAACTGGAGTGAGCTATGCTTAAATATGTGACTTCTACTCTTGGTAATATCCGTTTCAATGTGCTTTGTGGAGCACAATGATGCCTTTGAATTTTACTATCCTTTGGGCATGGCAATTTCAGCCCACAGCAGACTAGCTGTGCAAAGAAAATCAATGTAAATAAATGTCCAAACTATTGAATGATCCACAGGTAACTCAGTGTATTTAAGATACTTAAATTTCCATTTCTTAAACTAGGCGGTGGGGGGAAAAGTTCAGAAAAAGACAAATCCCGCACCTTTTTTAATATGCTGATTGATGACATATTCAAAGATAATCATGTTTCCCCGCCATCACAACAATAAATGCATAAGCAAAGTATCATTGTATATTACACCCCTGTGATGACAATACAGCCAATCACACTCACGATCTTCATATGAAAATTACTAGAAATGAAAACCTTATTTACTCATTCTCTATGAAAACAAGAAGCTAAGCGCCAGAACAAACTAATAGAAACAGTTGTGATGGCATTTGGTAATTCTGTTGTATTTGTAACCATAGCTACTTTGTGTGAATATAGCTGTGCGTTATTTTGAACATTTCTGGGCCAGATCGTGGGAAATTTCTGCTTTTATTTGAAATAAGAAAGTAAACATCCAAGCGTCTTACACCTACATTGAAATAGCAATGCCAAGAGTGTCTAGGAATGGATACAGCCCACATCGCGACAGCATATGAGACCCGCCCAGACATTAACTGATTTATCCTCACAACACTCCAGTGAGGCAGGGAAGGATTCTTACCCCATTTTACAGCTGGGAAATTGAGGCACAGAGCGATGGAGCGAGTTGCCCAGTGGGGACACAATCTGTGGCACAGCTGGGAAAAGAAGGCAGGTTTCCTGACCGTCACTGCTTTCGCCATACACCCTTCCAAACCTAAGGTGACCAGATGTCCCGATTTTATAGGGACAGTCCCGATTTTGGGGTCTTTTTCTTATATAGGCTCCTACTACCCCCTACCCCCTGTCCTGATTTTTCACATTTGCTGTCTGGTCACCCTATCCAAAGCCAAAACTGAGGACTGGATCCAGCAACCGCGTACCTACATAAACAGGCCTCACTCAGGCCATAGTCCTCCAGCAGTTAATGGCACTATTTGTGTAAATTAGGATTACCCACGTAGGTAACAGGTTTTCTTGGGCCCTAAAATTGTACTGCCCAGCAAACGTATCCTGTTTGTCTACCTAGGCACTTTAATTGCACCCATCATCCTGGTATCTAAGCAAAAGTCTAAGGGCATGTTGTCACAGAAGAGTTAACTCAGGTGATGGACGCCAGATGTGAGCAGCCACACTGCAAAGCCCTGTCCGAGGTACTGTGTCCTCATTGGTGCTTTACTCACCTGTGTGTCACTAGAAGTTCTGGGGGCACATCCCATGGTTCTCCGTGCTGCACTAAGCTGCGCTGTGCTATGAGACTTTCCCAGTGAATTGTGGGAGAATTTGTCTGTCCTTCTGGGCACAGAGGGGGCATTGTGGGAAGGCACTGGAGGACTATCAATGGACAAGTTACTAGCCCGAGTGAAAGCCCCTGCTATGTCCCTGCTTCTTCTGATTTGAAGGCCAGCAGAGTTGATAACTGTGAGGGATTAAACCACTAGCAGCTGGAGGGTTCTTTGAACAACTAGTTAGCATAATCTACTACTACTTGTTGTTTTACATCCGCTGATGTGTGTGGGCATCTCACAGTGTGAAAGAGGACATGGTGCGGCCCCAAAGAACTAGACCTGGAGACACTCCTGTTCTGCCAGAGCTCTGCGGCCGGACACGCAGGGACACCTGATTGCCAGTGGATGGGTGCTGGAGTCACTGAGGGGGCTGAGGGGTATGGCCCTTCCTGGCTGGGGAAAGTCTTGGGCTCATTCTTGAGTGTCTCTGTACCAAAGGACAAGATACCGAAACTTCCCACGCACCCTGAAACAAACCATGATTAGGCCATTGCTCAGGAAAACTTGGCTTAAAGTTAATGATTTCTCCCATTATCACCCTACCCAAATCATCTCCTTTGGGAAAAGCTGTTGAGAAAGTTGTCCAGGGCAGCTATGGTTCCATCTGGACCCCTCAGGCTTGCTGGATTCCTGTCAGTTGGGTTTCAGGTCTAGCTATGGTATGGAAGCAGCACTGGTTTATGAATTTAAGGTAGAGTTGATTGGAATTTTCCATCCAAATGATTTTTTAATGAAAAATGCAGTTTCTGCACAATCAAAATGTTTACATTTTTCAGTTCGGGCAAACTAAAATAAAATATTTCATTTCAGGTGGGGCTGACCGGTTAAAAACGTTTCAGTTCGATGAACTGAATGGAAATGTTTTGAGTCAGTTTGATGTTAATCGGCATCGGCCTCAGGTGCTGCAGTGCTTCATGGGAGTTGTAGTTCAGGTGCTTCATGCTCTTCTTTCCCTTGTGGGCCAGATGCCTTGACCAGGCTTCATCTCCCATGATGCACCACAGCCTGGCATTTGACTGCAGTGCATCATGGAAGCTGTAGTCTGGCCAGGAACCCCAGGCCAGAGAGAAGAGCGAAGGCATGAGGCACTGCAACATCATAGGCAGATGCAGTTTTATATGAAACTGACTCTCAACTAAATGTTTTGACATTTCTGAATTGAAATTTTTCTGAATTTTTCATTCCCCCTCCCCAACAATATAAAAAACACCAGTTAGCAAATGTATTGATGCTGGGTATGCCCTTTAAAGCACTAAACAGCGTGATTCCTAGCTACCAGGGAGGCCAACTGCGGCAGCTTAGATTTGAATGTCCATGGTCGTCTTCCCCTGTGTTTGTTATCCTTCAGGTCACAGAGAATTGGGTCACTCAGCTTTGGGGAGGTGTGTGTGTGTGTGGGCGGGGGGGGGAGGTATACTGCAGTCATACTCCTGTTTAGTAAATTACAGTCCAGCTAGTGAACACTAGTTACGTTCCTTTTCTATTGTTTGGAGTCCCAGTCCTGCAACCTTCACATCAGCCATCCTCATGCCAGTGCACATCAGTGGGCCGGGGTCAATTCGGAGTGGTCATGTGACTAATGGTTGCAGGATTGGGCCTGTTACGTATCGCAGCCAGTCACATTGTGGTGGGGCGGGTGTGAAAACAGAGCAATTAATTATTCACACTTTCTGCTTCATGTAGTTCACACATAGGTTGCTGCACAGATTCACACATTCCCAGGCCAGAAGGGACCATTCTGCTCCTCCAGTCGGACCTCCTGCGTATCACAGGCCAGAGAATTTCACCCCATGATTTCTGCTCCAAGCCCATCAATTCTGGTTGAGCTAGAACTAGCTAATTCACACAGAAATAGTTTTGTGTTTCTGCTTCACAAACAGCAGGAGAGCCCTAACCTCCAGGGCTGCTAGCGAAAGCCTCGCGGTAAAGAGCAAACAGGGCTGCAAATGTCTTGCCTTTGATTTTTCATTTGGGGTTCATTACTGTTGTCCTAGGCGAAAAAAATTCCTCAACTATAGTTAGTGGTTTGGGTTTATATATCAGGGGGCAAATTCTTCTCTGTGTGGCACTGGTACAATGCCATGGATGCCCATGGGGCCGGATTGGGGTTACTCAAAGTAGGATTTGGCCTCATTATTATTATTATTGTCAGTAGCTGTAGATCAGAATCCCATCGTGCTAGGCACTGTACATATATGTAATGACAGGATGCCCCGGCCCAAAGGATTACAATCCAAGTAGAATTTATAATCTAAGGCCTTGATCCTTCAAGGACAGATGCCTATGTTTAATGTTACACACCATGACTGTTTAATTAGCGAGAGGGGATGCAGCAGGCAGGAAGAGACTGTCTATTGAGCATGCTGAGAGGTCAGTGTTTATCTGGGAGCTATCTAGCCCTGGTGTCACACCAAACAAGCCCCTTGTGTCACACCAAACGAGGTCCGTTAGGAAACCTGACCCTCTTTCTCCAGATCCACTCCTCGGAGTCCTTGGAGTTCAATGGGATGGCTCGGATGCACAAAGCGAAGCATATGCATACGTCTTTGCAGGAACGGGGACTAAATAACGTGTTACTTTTACGATGAGAGAAATGCAGGACATCAGCCTAGATGGTCAGAATGGCTCCTTCTGGCTTTAGATTCTGTGAGTGTGCGCCCCAGCCTTTGGAGCCCATTGTCACTTTGTTCTGATACTTTGCGGAAATATTTTTCACTCAAGTGTGTTTTTTTCATGCATCAGATCAGAAAGATGGGTCAAACGAAACCCCTCCTGCTCCATACGCCCTCCTCATGCCAAGGGTGTTAGAGCAATGCACAGGTGGAGACCTTTGAGACACAGGGGGGGTAATCTGGTCAGTGACGTCAGCGAGATTGCAGTGGTGTAACTGCCAGGAGAATGTGGCCCATTGAATTTAAACTGAAACTACAGGCTAGCGGACTGGACTGGGACTCAGGAGACCTGCCTCTGCCACTGTCCTGCTGGGTGACCTTGGACAAGTCATGTCCTGCTCTGTGCCTCAGTTTCCTCATCTGTAAGGGAGGGGGAGTAGTGATACTGACCTCCTTTGTAAAGCACTTAGAGATCTATAGGTGAACAGCACTAGATAAAGGCTAGGTCTCATTGCTATTAAGTGTTGTCCAAACCACTCATCTGCACAAATTTTAGTTTTTTAATTTTTCATTCAAACCCTTTATTTGTACAGGATTTTGTACCATTCCTTTCCTAGCTGTGGCTGGCATAAAATCACTGATTTATTGCTAGTATATTACATATTGGGATATTATTTCATTAGGACCAATGATCTTTCCGTTGTATTTTACTGTAGAACTCTTACATTATTAATTAAGGTTGACATTCTCCATTACCATCCTAATGTAACAAAAGAGCTATAGTCCATTGCAACAAACAAACCATTTTTTAAAAAATGTATTGAGTGATCTCTCCTCTGTTGGGTTAACATCAGACAGTGGCACAAAGCGCTTACTTTGTCTCTGGGAAACCAAAAAATTAATTCTATTCATTGGGAAATAGGTTGTTAATGTGTTGAGATCCAAGACAGAATTTCCAGCCAGATTTTAAAGTCACTTGGGAGACAGCCCTCATCCATTTGAAGAAAGTAGTAGTTGTGCCTAAAGCATTATTTATTAAAGTCACGGCAGTCGTTTTCCAAAGCTGTTGTCACCTGGAAAGATGATGAATTTTGAAGCTACAGACACAGAATGGTTCTGCCTTCGTTTGACACTCAGAAACTTTATCCCTGGGAGCTGTTTGACATGCCATGCGGTTGGCCTTGCATGCATCAGTTCTGGCAGTTCTTTACTGCAGTGATCACACTGAATTAAGTGCTGGGTAACATTTGCTGAGCAAGATCCTTGCCTTGGGGAGTGGGCAAAGAGTGTTAATTTCGACTCCTTCTGTCATCACTAGCAGAGGTCTCATAGCAGTAACTTCGCCGTTGCAAACGTGAGTTACAAAGAGCTGTTCCTCTGGGTAATAATAGATGACGTTGATTGCGGATCGGAGCGGCAGTGATGCCTGTCTCCAGCTCAGGGATCTGACTCACTGAGCCCTGCCCGGCAACCACTTTGCCCCACCCCGCCATTGGCCCCAGGGAGGATCTTCCCGGACAGGGGGACTGTCTGATGGCTCCGAGCTGGCCTCCCAGGTGCAAAGGGAGTCGCCAGGGGAAATAGGCTGTGGATGTACCTCCCACCCCTTGCCCTGGCCGTCCCTGGCAGATGTACCAACCTCTGGCCTTTGGCAGTAATTTAGAAGAGCCTGGAAATGGAGAAATCATTCATGTGTTGGATCCATCCGTTCATTAAGTGGGGAGAATGAATCTCTGCCCTGCTGCCTCCTCTGCTCTCCCCAGGATCCCTCTCCAATGGGTCTGCTCCCGTGCTCACTTCCTGTGCAGCCTCGGAAGGGGACATGATGCATGCCAGCAGAGCGAGGAACGTGATCATTCCCCTCTATTCGACATTGGTGAGGCCTCATCTGGAGTACTGTGTCCAGTTTTGGGCCCCACACTACAAGAAGGATGTGGAAAAATTGGAAAGAGTCCAGCGGAGGGCAACAAAAATGATTATGGGGCTGGAGCACATGACTTCTGAGGAGAGGCTGAGGGAACTGGGATTGTTTAGTCTGCAGAAGAAAAGAATGAGGGGGGATTTGATAGCTGCTTTCAACTACCTGAAAGGGGGTTCCAAAGAGGGTGGATCTAGACTGTTCTCAGTGGTAGCAGATGACAGAACAAGGAGTAATGGTCTCAAGTTGCAGTGGGGGAGGTTTAGATTGGATATTAGGAAAAACATTTTCACTAGGAGGGTGGTGAAACACTGGAATGGGTTACCTAGGGAGGTGGTGGCATCTCCTTCCTTAGAGGTTTTTAAGGCCCGGCTTGACAAAGCCCTGGCTGGGATGATTAGTTGGGAACTGGTCCTGCTTTGAGCAGGGGGTTGGACTAGATGACCTCCTGAGGTCCCTTCCAACCCTGATATTCTATGATTCTATGATTCTATGACATGGACCCTAAGGCTCGCAGGGAGCAGCATGGTGCCTCTCTTACCATGTCTGTTAAGGCTCCACCCCACTGCCAGCCTCCTTCACCTTTTACAGCAACCCTGCTGAGCTCAGAGTGGGCCAGCTAAGCCCTGCTCCTGGGCACCTCCTGCCTAGGGTTACCCCCATCGAAATGCCAAAAAACCTGCCCCCCCACAAGGCAAGGCCGCCGCAACCCAAACCAGAAGGCAACTCCGCAACCCCTGTCCCCCACAACAGCCACTGGCAGGACCTGGAGAGAGAGAACCCAGACAGATGAGATGGATAACATCATCCGGCTCCTCGCTCTCGTGTGACTCAAGCCCGCTCTCTCTCTCTCACGCGCCCGGCGCTAGCGTGTGTGTGTGTGTGGGGGGGAGCAGACAGCTGCTGTATTTTCAACAGTTCTGATCTGTTCTCGCTTAACCTGCGGAAGCGGGAACACTGCAGTGTCTCTAGCTGGACACAGAAACTTTCACCGTTCACCATCCCAGTGTATGGGGAGAATAATGCAAATCTTTAGACCCATGTAAAAACCCCCGCCAGATTAAATTATTTTTCTGGCAACTGGCAAATCCATAAATAAACCAGCCAGGCTGGTCAAATCCCGGCCAGGTGGGAACGCTGCTCCTACCAGAGTGGGGCTCAGCAGATCCACTGCAAAGGGTGGGTGGGATGCTGCCTCTTGATCTCTCCTCACTCCCCCCTCTTGCAGACCTGCTAGCCCCTCTCTTCGGCACCCAGTTGGTAACAGCTGTACGTGGCCTGGGATGCCCTTTCCCATTTGCTGGCGTATCTTTTGAAAGCATGGTCTGGAGGGCAGTTTCTTTAACACCTGCTCTGTCTGGCTGCCTTCCGTAGATCTGCACGCTGGCGGAAAGCTGCCTCTCCCAGACTGCTAGTAGCTCTTCTAACACAGCCTCTAGTGGGTAGCGTCCGAGCGTCTCCCGATTCAGGCCCTCAGACTGATGGTGTAACTAACTGGCTGGGGAGTGTGTGTATGTGGCAGTATAAATGGTGAGCGGATAGACCCGCAACTGATGAAGCAGTGACCCCAGCTTGGACTCAGAGAGGAGAGACTATCCTGGGTGGCAAAAGACCCCCAAGCTAGAGAAGTAAGGGTACAACTTCCAGTCCCGAAGAAATTCAGTGTTACAGTTGGCACATGCAGTACCCTGTGGGGGACACTTAGGGCAAGAGAAGACACTCGGAAGGGTAACCCTTAGAGTTTATTGGCTGAGGGTGCACAGTGAGGTCAAAGACTACTGCGCGTCACGCCTGGTGTGCCAAGGAACAGGACCCAGCTAGACCCCAAAAGCTCCACTAATCCCCCTCCTGGTGGCCAAAGAGCCCTTTTAGAAGATCGATATGGACCTAGCGAGGCCACTGGAAAAGCATGCGGCTGGGTACAAGTATATTCTGGTGATAATGAACTATGCCATGCAGTGCCCAGAGGCCACCCCCCTTCGCTTGACCACTGCGGCAACCATGACAACTGAAGTGCTGAAGGTTTTTGCATAGGTAAGGATACCAAAAGAGGTACTGACTGGCCTGGGGCCAATTTTACATTCAAGTTAATGGGGGAATCGTGTGACCTCTTGAAAATCAAGGCCTTAAAGATGTCAGTCTACCCGCCTCAGACAGGCTGGCTGGTGGAACACTTCATTGAAACACTGAAAGAGATGCTTGGGAAGTTTGTGATGTAGGACCCCCATCGTTGGGATCGGCTAGTCCTGCCCCTTCTTTTTGCCATCTGGGAGGTGCCATAGGCATCGACAGAGTTCTCACCATTCAAACTACTATATGGGAGGCAACCTAAACCTCCTCCACAAGACATAGGAGGAGCCCAGTCCCAAATGTGGTACTGTGTGTGATCTGCCTGAGGGAGAATTTGGAGACACTGGGACCTTTTGCTAAAGAAAATCTGCTGAAGTCTCAACAGAACCAGGAGGAGACCTACAACCGAGGGACCAGGATGCGAGAATTTGGGCCCAGGGACAGGGTATTATTGTTGCGAATGACCTCAGAGTCAAAGCTTCTGGCCAGGTGGCAGGGTCCGTTCAAGGTGGTAAGAAGGGTGGGGACAGTCAGTTATGAAATCTGCCAGCCAGAAAAGAGAAAAGAAACACATGAACCTGCTAAAGGCTTGGAGGGACCAAGAAGGCCTCCTCATGGCGCCTTCTCCCCCTAAACACAGCACGGCCAACAAGCAGCCCGTAGGCCACGATGCAGGGCCAGTACCCATGGGGGAAGAACGCTTGTGTGAACAAAAACAACAATTATTACAGCTCATTGGAGTCTTTCCCTCAGTATTCTCAGCACTGCCAGGACACACTCACCTGGCCTACCATCCTGTAGACACTGGACCAGGAAAAAGGGGTCTGAGAAAGCCTATGACCCTTTCAATGTGGTTATGTGTATTGGTAGGTTATTTCTTGGGCTGAGAACACCATTTTAAAGATTTCTTTTTATCAGGCTTTTGGGAACATAGATGGTAAGGGCCAGATTCTCAGTTGGTGTAAATCAATGTATCTCTGTTGAAGTCAATGCTGATTTACATCAGCTGAGGCTCGGGCCCCAAGGCTGTATTTCATCCATAGAGTTGATTAGGAATGAGCCGTCATTTTCCTGCCTGTGCTGCACCTCCTCTCGCTTTAACCCTGCTTAAGTTGAAAGCTTTTTCCTGCTGAGTTTCCCAGTGACCCCAGCCCACAGGTCTCCGAGTGCGGCTCACACTCGTCCCCTCATTGTGTGACGGTCCCAATGTGCGCTCACACGTAGGGCTGGGTCGGAAACGGTTTTCCCCTCCCACAAGCATTTTTGAGACTTCAAAACAATTTCCTGTCCTGAATTGGGACAAAATGTCAAAATCTTGAAAATTTTCACAAACCAACAGATGGGGGTGGGGGGGACGTGGTTCAGGTCAATCAAAACATGATGTTTTGATCATTTCAAAACATTTATTTTTGATGTTGATCTCTTCCCCCCTTTATCCTTTTTTAAATATCAGTTAAGTTACATTTAGGGAAAAAACTGAAGCTTTTCACCTTGAAAAGGTCAGAACAGGAGGTTTAGACAATTTCAAGATTTTTTTCCCTACAGTTTTCTGAGTCAGGAACTTCACCAAACCTGACCTGCTCCTTCAAAGAGTTTCGGTTTCACCGAATCAGCATTTCTGGTGAAAAAAAATGAAATTCCTGACCAATTCCTCTCACATTATTGCTGCATGGATTTGCTACCAACCCAGAGGGGGAAAGGCCCCATTCTAGGGGCAGCGAATCTGCTTTCCCGTGTCTACCTCTTAAAAGCGAATTATCTCTAAACAGGAAAGGAGAATAAAATCAACACTGAAAGTTTTAGTTACATGATACATAAATAACCTACGCCAGGATACACATGACCAGTGCTGCCCTAGGTCCTTGGGAAAGGAGAATGACCCAGGTGATAAAGTATCTCAGACGGTGAGAGAGTTATTACAAGTCAAACCTTCGAGTGCAGCCCAGCGCTCTATTAATAATGTTCCTCCAGAAAACACATCAATCAGCTGGGCATTGATTTCTAATGCTTATGGGCCCTTTTGCTCCCTGGTGATTGACTTCCACTGCAAGAGCCAGCAACGTGCCATCTCCATCTCAAACCATCACGCGCAGCATGAGGAGCCGCCGTTGCTCCCAGCTTCAGTGATTAGCAAAAGACGTGAAGGGGGGAAAACATGAAGAGGTTTTATCCT
Source organism: Terrapene triunguis (assembly GCF_002925995.2). NCBI lineage: Eukaryota > Metazoa > Chordata > Testudines > Emydidae > Terrapene > Terrapene triunguis. The sequence goes on along the minus strand of NW_020699449.1, from coordinate 13,506,006 downwards.
GATGCTAAAAACGGATGAACAAATGACACGTCTCTCTCCTGGTGTAAGTGAGATAACTTGTGTGCAACGCACGAGGGAGGGAAAGGAACCCTTTAAGGCATTCACTTTCTCCCCGCCATCACTGAGTCAGTGCGATGTGTGTGCGCCACAGCTTCGTACGAGGGAGAGGCTATTCCAGGGAAGAGCTCACCATGGGAAGGGGGAAGCACAGAGCCTCGTACCATTTCACGGGGCCCGTCCCATCCCATTTGCTCTGGGTTACGGTTCAGACAGATGTACCCCAGGTAGTCATAGTGTAGCGCTGCTGAGAACTTTTTGAGAACTCCAGTCCAGGCTGGACTATCTAGCTAGGCCCCAATTGTTACAATGGTGTCCTCTGAGTCACGGATTTCATCAGAATAAAGGCAGCGGTCCCCAGCCCAGCCCAGCCCATTGCTTAGGGACACACCTGGGATGGGAAAGAACCACATCTAAATCCCTGCTCTGCTTGGCTCAGACAAGGGACCCGAACCACATCTCAGCAGAGCGTCCTGACCACTGCTATCGAGTTTCTCTCAGGCCTATGGAACCAGGTCTAACAGGCCAGAGCGAGAGCCCTTTGTTAGCAGCTAGCAGAGCCAGGTTCAAGTCTCTGATCTGACTCAGGGTTTGAACCCGGCTCACTGGCAGCCCTCAACGCCAGCTGGGACCCTGGGGCCTTTTCGCAAACAATGTCCAAGGGTCCTGGGTGTCTTCTGCATCAGAACAAAAACAAATGCTGAACCCTGGACGTTTTTCACAAACTGAAAATCTGGTTTCCAGGCCAGGCCCAGCCCTACTACCTAGGGACCCAAAGGCACAGATGGGTGCCTAGGGGGATCTCACACGTGCTAAGGGGCCCTGTGTACTTTGGAAAATCCTCCTACGCTCCCATCTACACCCTTTGGCTCCAAAATACCCTCAAAACTCTCATCATTAGTCCCAACTCCTGAGGCTCCTGTCAGTCCTGAAAGCCCCCTTGTCAGCCAGGCTAATGTGTCTCCTGGAAATTCACCCTGGAAGTACAGGTGGGCCACCACATAGCCCTGGGGAGTGAGTGGGAGAGCAGGGTTTAGGGAGAAGGAGTCTTCTGCGGCCACTGTGGGTCAAGGAGCCTCTGCTGATCCAGCCTCAAGGCATGCAAGGAAGGAGCTAGTGGAAGGAAGGCGCTTACAGGCCTCAGGAAGCAATGGAAGGTGGGGGATTTGCAAACACACCGCCCACCCCTCAGCCAATGTAAATCTGTAATAGAGTGGTCTGTGGTCTGCCCCTTAATGGCCAGTCTGCCTATCCAATTAGCCCCACCCTATGATACCTGTGCAGGGTGTGGGACTTAAAAGGAGGAAAGCATAGCCCTGCAGGGCTGATAGGGGAGGAGGATGAGTGTGTTCTGCTGGGGGGCTGCTAAATCCAGAAACTGGGGTACCTGGCTCAGGATGAGGCATGTACAGGCTGAGCCTGAGGGGGGCCAGAGACTTGGGGGCTGGGCTGGAACTTGGCACTGAAGAGGAAAGCCCAGCCCTGCTAGGGAGGAAAAGCAGACAGGCTGCTTCCACCTGGAGCAGGAAGCCTGGCTGAGGCCCAGGTGCTGCCTGGAGAACTGAGCCTGGCCAGAGCCCCCTGTAGGAGGGTCCCTGGGCTGAGCAGAGCCCAGGTACCTGTTAGTGGGTGCTGAGGCAGGCCATTGCAGCTGGGCCCTGCCGGTAAGGATGGGGGCTGGATGCTGGGGTGAAGATTCTGGTGGTTGTGCTTTTCCTGGAGGGGGTGAGGGCTTTACAGGGGCATGGCCGGAGGGCCCAATCCCCCCTCCGGTGAGAGCAGGCTCCAGCTCATTGTGGGGAAATGGCACCGGAAGGGCTGCAGTTCTGGGTCGTGCTGGGAGGGGTGGGGAGTGCTCCCGGCTGTGAGTCTGGCACAGAATGTGTCCCCAGTGCCTGGTGCAAATCCAGCCCCAGCTGGACCTGGCAGGGCTGATGGTTCAGTTCTTTCCATTAAAACCTGTGCTGGCCTCAGTGCAGATCCTAGCAGACAAAACCCCACTCCCCAATGCCCACAGCCAGCCCTAGTGGGTGGTCACGGTTCAGCTGTATTCCCCCTCTACAGTCTACTGAGGCAGGCCCACTCTGGGGTCCAGGTTCCTCAGTTGTCACCTCAGTCATGGAGACTGACAACTCTTTCCTTCCTCACCAGGGTAGTTCCAGGCTGCACCGTTCCCTGCCTACAGTGTGATATCCCCAGCAAGCCAGACTGCCTAAACAGGCCAGCAGTTGTGCTTTGCCTTCTCCTCAGAGGTTCCAAACTGTGAAATTGCCCTCACTTAAGTTACCACAGTGCTCCAAGGGCCAGTGGTTATGCTAATCTTGCCCTCTTTATGTACCCCTGTGTCTGCTGGTGACTAGCAACCTTGCTGTGCTCCAGAGAGGTGAGCTGGCCTGGGAGTGCTGGTACAACTCGAACATGCTGCAATCCAGGGATTGGCTGTCAGCTGGCAGAGCCCCACTACCTTTCTAACACTGGCGTCCGGCAGGCTTTTGCAAAACCCACTGGGCCTTCTGTTCTCCCAGGCCCCAGTTCAGCAAGGTACTTAAGCATGAGTCTTCTGTGGGGCTTCCGCCAAAACTTACAGTTTGTCACTTGCTTAAGTACCTTGTTGAGCCAGGGCCTAACACAACTGGCTTGTACTTCTGGGGGAGTCACGGGCCACCAAAGACGGGGTGAGGGGGCACTGGTAAAACTTTGGAATGGCTGGGGGAGGGGTGGGAGAAGAGATCTTACCAAATACCAACTACAGGAGCCTTTGCTGGAAGCAAGCCAAAGGGTGAACAGCTGGGGGCAATGTACAGATAGGTGCCTGGGAGTGAGTGGAGAGGAACATGAGTGCTGCATCCGTTGCTAGAATATAAATGAAATTCCTGGTTACTCAGTGTTTATGTCTCAGGGAATAGGCAATGGCAAAATATTTATTTGCCCAGTTAATCATACACTGGGATCTGCTTTCATTTCCTTTCATTCTGATGCAGCATGACTCACGGGGCTGAGCGATAGCAGCGTGGGCTGCGTCATGTGATCGAGAACATGTGAACTGACCTGACCCAATGCAATACGGACGCTTGGTTGCATAATACATTTAAAGACACAGGGTGTTGGAAGGAAGGGGGGAGCGGGAAGCAATTGCACGTTTTTTACGCTATCATTCTAGATTGTATCTCTCTGGGCCCAGCTATGCAAAGCAAGGACGTGATTTTAGAGGTGAACTCCTCCATAGAACATACCAATGTGGGTGAGAGTCGTCATTAAGGCTATTAATTGCTCAGTCCCTGGCATTTCTGTAGGCCCCAGGCCTGGCGTGGTATCTCTGAGTGCTTCACAGATCAGGCCAGATTAAGGAAAGGCCAGTACAAACAGAGGCAGAGGACTGGGTGTTGAAATCTAACAGGGACTCCGGGTCAAATCCGCAGAGTGGCACAGGAGAAAAGCCAAACTGTGAAAAGGGGGGGAACCCAAGTGCATCCAGAATGCCTGGTTTTAGTTGCAGCTGTGAGGCCGGGCAGCCACAGTCCTTTAGCGCTTCTCTGTGGGTGGGTCCCGGGCGGCTTTGTAGTGTAGAACTACTCAGTGTGATGTTTGCTTGCCGCATCGTAACTAGCCACTACAGACTCAAATACTAGATCTGGGTGAACGTGGAACCACGCGCCCACACGTTTGCTTTCTGCTCTTTAAATCCTTTGCCTGAGCTCAGATGCTTCCCACGGAGATAGTAGCAGGAGAGATTCCGGGCACTAAGGGCCAGGGAGTGTGGGGGCACAGGGGAGCAGGGGCATGCACGGTGCCCACCGTAAGCATCTGGGCAGGAGTGGAAGCAGACTCTGCACTGCAGCTACGTCCTCCCTGTACAGGTGGCAGCAGCCCATGCAGCTGTACGGGGTAAAGGCCTGGCCCAATTTACTCCCTCCCCAGAGCAGCACCAGAGCCCAGCTGCTCCGGGCCTGTGCTACAGCGCACTGCCGTTCACCCCTTGCAGGCAGTCATCTCATAGCCCAGCGCTAAGCCGGCTTCCACGCTGCTCGAGTAAGCAGCTCTGCCCTGTCCCCCCAGCAGTGCCAGCCAACTCCTGGGATTGGCACTACTGCCCATGCGGGATGGGGTGGTTGTGTCTGGAGGGGAGGCTGAGAGCGCCCTGGAGCTGTAATTCACTAGTGAAGACAAGCCCTAGGAGAGAGAAACATACCTGGACGTTGCCTGGAAAGCAAACGTCAGTTTTGGAATTGCGCCAGATGCCTGATTACAAGATGAGGCTCATTGAACCGGGAAGCCACCAGGCCTGTGTGTCCCATTAAAGAAGCTCAGATTTGGAATACAGAATCCTCCCAGTACTAATCCCTAGCTCCTCTGTAGCACTTCTCATCAGTAGATCTCAATTCGCTTTACAAAGGAGGTGGTCTTATCCCCATTTCACAGATGGGGAAACTGAGGCACAGAGTGGCGACGTGACCTACCCAAGATCACCCAGCAGGCCAGTGGGACTCAGCCCAGTTCTCTATCCACTAGGCTGCACTGACTCAAGTGTTATAGTTCAGTGGGGATAGACAATGTAGTTCGATTGCTACAGACCGTGCATAAGTGTTTGTAGGATCAGGGCTGTAAGCCACACAATGGTCTTGTGAGAAAAGAGAACTCTCTTTACAGCTGAGTGTACTAAACAAAGAGAAGTTAGAGAGCTTGCCCCAGAGCACACAATTTAGTAGCAAATATGGGATTAGAAACCAGGAGACTTGATTCCAAGGACTCATTCTAACCACTAGATCACACTCCCTCCTTTCCAATACAGGTCTTAAATCTCCCACACCCAGCAGATGGACTCCCTACTGGTGTGCTAAAATTCACTTTTTAAAAACAATGAAGGAAGGGGGATGATATTCATAAGTTTCTTTCTCCCCCTACACTCCTTTTTTAGTTTCAAATTAATCACGAATGTTTTAAAACCAAAAAGTAACGGAGGATCCTATGGCACCTTTAAGACTAACAGAAGTATTGGGAGCATAAGCTTTCGTGAAGTGAGGTTCTTACCCACGAAAGCTTATGCTCCCAATACTTCTGTTAGTCTTAAAGATGCCACAGGACCCTCTGTTACTTTTTACAGATTCAGACTAACACGGCTACCCCTCTGATACCTTAAAACCAAAAGTGTCATTTTGTAAAATCACGTTAAAAATAAAAGGCCGAAATCGTATGTTAAATAGACAAACAACTGAAGAACAACTCTCCTGAGAGCCAGGAAGCAAACGACTGACCTCGGTCGTATTTGGACTCACTGGCAATTGTTGATGGCTCAATGCAAATTGACTGTAACTTGTCCAGGAGCTTCTGAAAACTTTTGCAAAGGTCAGTGACTTTTTGTCTCTGACACAAGCATCTCAACAGCAAGGATTGACAGTGGGCTGAGACCTGTTTTCAGCAGGGAATGAATGGGTGACTTCCTTCGTTCAAAGGTGACCAAAGTTCATGTCTCCTCTTTGGCGAAGAAGGACCTACAACCTTTAGGTAATGTGATCTATTGTGCAGCATTTAATTGAATGTCTCGGGTGCTTTAGCAGGGCTTGTATCAATTTAGGTGAAGAGAAACAACAAAATTGATGCCATTATCAGAGCAATTCAAGATAAGAAGAAATGCCATGTAATTCAGTGAAAGGAACCTGGTAATTCACTTAACTCCTGACACTCTTGATAAAGGCTAATTTATGAAGAGGCAAATAATTGTTTTTAACTGCCTGTGAAATGTGTGGTATGCAATTTGGTCAATAAATGCAAACCACACTTTGCAGCTTCTTTGCACAAGATGTTCTCATGGCAAACTATCCTCCAGCTAGGAGGGATGAGAGCCAGGCAAACACCTTGGAAAGTTTTTTTTTAATCACAAGTTTCAGAGTAGCAGCCGTGTTAGTCTGTATCCGCAAAAAGAACAGGAGTACTTGTGGCACCTTAGAGACTAACAAATTTATCACAAGGAGGTTTATCTGGCCCTTTCAAAGGATCTGAAAATCACCCCAGGCATCTTAGTTTGCTCTTAAATGTTTAGAATACATTGCACCAACTTGTCAGTCAGTGTCTCTCCGCAGTGATGCAATAACATTTTACTGCTACTATAAAGGCCCTTCCACATCTCAGGCTGGGATCAGAACCAGAACAGCCTGAAAAAGGAGAGAGAGGACAAGCAATTGGGACGGCTGCTGTCTTGACTGACTTGGGGACCCGGATCCAGAGTTAAAGCATGAGCTACTGCAGTTAGGAGTGTAACAGATTTGTGTCCTTGGGGATCAGGTACAGAGGGGGACCCTATAAAGCACATACACCTCTGGGGTACGCAGTCAGGCTTTCCGCCTCCAAGTGGGAACTTTTTAATCAGCATGGCACAGATTTTCAAGGGTGACCAGTGATTTTGGAAACCCAATTTGAGACACCTAGAAGGGCAAATCTTCTCTGAGGGCTCACTCTCCAAAAGCCAGACCCGTCGAAGGCCGGCACCCCACCACGAGTCACTTCTGAAGATGATGGGCCATGATTGCATGCAGCCAAAATTACCAGAAAAGAGAACATGCTAGTGTGTGTGTGTGTGTGTGTGTGTGTGTGTGTACACACCCACACTGTACGTACCATATGGGGATAGATTTTCTAAGGGACAATGATTTTTCTCTCAGGATTAATTGTCAGATGTTGTTTCCACCTTCTCCAAGCCCGAGGTGCCAGGTGTTACTTGGGTTAAGGTACTGAGGAAATTTAGGGAGAAAGCCAACAATTATTAAAGGACTGTAGATACTGGGCCAGATCCTTCTCAAGGGGTAGCTCCATTGATTTAGGACAGGGGTTCTCCGACTTTTGAACTGGTGACCCCTTGCACACTGCAAGCCTCTGAGTGCGACCCCCCCCCTTATACATTAAAAACACTTTTTTTATATATATATTTAACACCATTATAAATGCTGGAGGCAAAGTGGGGTTTGGGGTGGAGGCTGACAGCTCGTGACCCCCCATGTAATAACCTCGCGACCCCTTGAGGGGTCCTGACCCCCAGTTTGAGAACCCCTGATTTAGGAGGAATTACACCAGGAATGAATTTGGCCAATTGATGTCTGAGGAAAGCTGCTGGCATAGAGATGAAGAGACTTGCCAAGGTCTCCGGCAGCGCTAGGGACAGAACCCAGGTCCACTGGGCCCTGCTATAGTGAACGTGAGGCTGAATATCAGAACAAATCTCTCAGCACAGTCACCCACGCAGCTTCTCAGGCCCTGGGCGTGGGAAAGGGTCTGGTTTCACCAGTGCCACCTTGCAGCCATCCCATCCTACCTCGGCTCCTGGTGCCAGGCCAGAGGGGGGTGAGTCTGGGCCCCTCTGCCCTGGCTGGCATACTGCTCACAAGCAGTCTTGAAACACACTACATCACACAGACTCAGTAGAAAGCTGCAGGGTGGCTGGGCACTTCCTCCCCTGGGTCTCCCTGCCTCGCAGGAGCTAACAGGAGCCAGCGGAGGAGGCGGCTCAGTGCAGAGAGGGAGGGAAGCAGTCATTGTTTATGTCCTAATCCACGGGCTGGAGGATCCTGCTCCAAGGAGGACTGAGCGTCTCCAGACAGTGAGATGAGATAGAGGGAACATGTAACAACAACGGCAGTGCCCTAATTAGACTGGCAGCCAGGCCTCTGCCAAAGAATTCGACTCTGAGGAACAAGCCCCTTCCGACTTGCTCCTGACATCTTCTAGTTAGGCAACTAACAAAGAGCCCCGAGCCTGCTGGAAGTTGCTGCAAACCACCAACGGGATTCCGCTCGCTCCCAGCAGCCGCTTCTGCCTGGGCAAGCCGCAGCCGGCCATGCACGAGGAGGAGTTGCCTTCTGCGCTGCCCCAGCGGCTGGGGAAATCCCCGCTCCCAGCTGCAAAGAATTCGGCACACAGGTTAAAAGAGCCCTCGGCTAGGCTAGCACGGTGCATTGCCTCGGGGAGACTCAGGCTGGCCTCATGTGATCCCCAGCTGGGAGCGAGGTGCCCAGGCTCCCCGCACAAAGCACGGGCAATGGGCAGCAAGCTGAGCAGGGAGCCAGCCAGGAGCGGAATGGCGAGGAGCCAAGCAGGGCTTAGGCACCCCGGTGTCTCCCTCTGCTTGTGATCTGCAGCCACAGACCCTCTCCCGGAGTTAGGTGCCTGAGTCAGGTCAGCAGCTGGCTAACTCGTGCCCGGCTGCTTGCCCTGTTTCCCTGGGCTGTGTCCCCCCGCCATTGGAGTCCTGCCTGACAGCTGCCAGGGGTGAGCTGTGCCCAGAGCCTGCTGACAGATCGGGCCCTGCTGGCGAGATAGGCGTCCTCCCCAGAGTTTGAGAATCCAGCCTCGGAGCCCCCGGGGCCCCAGCCTGAGCGAGGACTGTGCAAATGCTGCCCAGCGGGGACGTAGGCACCTCCGGGGCTAGGCAGCAGCCGAGCGGCTGTTTGGAAAATGTCCCTGGCCACTAAACAGTGGACTTAGGAGCCAGAAGCGGCTGTCGGGATCTGGGCCTGAGTCTCTCAGATTCCAGCTGCAAAATGAGGATAATAACGTGTCCTCGGGTTTGTCCATTTAAATGGATCTCTCTTCTGGGCCCCTGTCTCTCCCTGTGAATGCTCCGCACCTCGGCTAATGGGGATCATCTCCGCTGTGGAATACAATTAATGGGACTGCTGGAGGGAGGGAAGGGGGCAGTCCTGCTTGCCCCTCCGTGGGGGAAAAGAACGCGTGTGCTGAGCAGAGGCACCCTTTCCAATACAGCACTTATGGCCTTGGGTGCTATGAAACGTGCCCCTCCAAAAGGTGGATGCTCGTAATGAGCCAGTGGTGCTGAGAGCAGTCAGGAGGAGAGGCACTGTCACTTTACTTGGGCTTTCTAGCATCCCAGCGCATGGTTCTGCCCCATGGGACTCAGCGCTTGCCGCCCGTCCACAGAGCAGGCTGAACACAGCAGAATCCACGGAGCCTTTGAACGGTGCTGGAAAACTGCTCTCGCCTCTTCTGAAACGTGAATCTCACGGTGCAGCTCAGCCTGGCCCTGCAGACGGGAAGCGAAGCAGATGGCTCGTAAATGAGCATCTGCGAAATCTCCCTGGCTTCGCGGCACCCCCGGTCTGCACGGCGGGGCAGCCTCACTGTCTGACAGCCACGCAACGGCTTTGCCTTTGGTGCGTAAAACTAGAAGCAAATGGTGCATTGGCATGGCAGTGCGCAGACAAGCTAGCAGTGGCTTTCCCAGCTGCACTGCCATATGCAGCTATTGCCGATTCCCTGGTGGAACTGAGCCGTGAGGGAAGAGAGCCCAGGAGACAGAAGGAATGGCTGAGTCCTGCACCACAGATCCGTAATACACTGTTCTCAGTTCTGGGACATCATCACCGTTCCTGGGAAGGGGGCAGGTGAAGGGTCCCTGTCGACGCTATACCTGCATATTTCAGACCTTCCTTCTGGGGATGGTGAGTGCGGAGGCCTATGGAGACCGGGCATGGGGGGTATGATGGCTGTACCTATCGGGCACTCACTGCAAGCTCCAGAATTATGGGAAGGGTTAAAAGCTGAAGGCTGCTGGTGCCAACATGTGTGAGCAATGGCTGGGGATGCTGGATGGGGGTCTAGAGACACACCCAGGCAGCACACACAGCCACTTGGAGATAGATCCAGTTCCTGAAGGGACCAGGTCAGACAACGCTGGCTCACTCTGTCCCCTGGCTGACTGTAACCAGGGCTATTATCGGCGGCTGAACGGCTGTGCAGAATTAGAAAGCAGTCAAGAAGAACTAAGGACGACTTTCTCCGTGAGGTTATGATGCACTCCGCCACTGAGAAACAGGAATTGAAGGAGTGGCGGGACAGCGAGAAGAGGGACTGAAAGGAGAACGTGGCACACCAGAAAGAAGCGGTTCTTAACTGTCATGGAGCACCAAGCAGACACGCTCCAGCCGATACTAGCTCTTCAAACCGAGCAGCTTCGCGCCTGCCCTCCCTTGCAGCTGCTGTCGCAAAGCTCTTTCCCGTGCTCCCCCCAGACACCGCCAACGCACTCTTATCAACCTCCTGGCCCCAGTCTCTACCTGCAGCATTCCACTCCTCCCCCGTCACAGTCCAGCCCTGCGGACTCCCACTACCCACTGCACTCAACACCCAGCCCTCTGCAGTCTGGCCCTGCTGACGTACAGTACCCGCTGCATTGTACTTCAAAGGAGAAGGTTGAGGATATGATCCCTGGACATACACAAATCTGTAGCCATCCCAGGACCCCTCCTCCTCTTGAGACCTTCCCTTCCCCCATTTCCCATCCCCCTCCCTGCTGATTAATTTTTTCGTTTGACTCTCTCCTCCAGTTGTTGTCTTGTAATAGAAGAATTGTATTGGTTTGAAAGCAATCTTTATTCTATTAAGTGAAAGCAAAAAGAGCCCTGCAAAGCAACATACAATTATGTTAAGGATCCTTCTTGCATCATGTGCACCAATCACCTCCTAGCATTACAAGCAGTGCAATCCCGAGCATAGCAACAAATATTAGTGGCTTTCAGTTTCAAATTGCTGCCTCAAGGCATCCCTGATCCTTATGGCCCCACGCTACGCCCCTCTAATAGCCCTGGTCTCCGGCTGTTCAAACTCAGCCTCCAGGCACTGAGCCTCTGTGGTCCAGCCCTGAGTGAAGCTTTCACCCTTCCCTTTACAAATATTATGGAGCGTTCAGCACGTGGCTATAAGCATAGGAATATTGTCATCGGCCATGTCCAGCTTCCCATCCAGGCATCACCAGCGGGCTTTTAAACGGCCGAATGCATACTCCACAGTCATTCTGCACTTGCTCAGCCTGTTGTTGAACCGCTCCTTGCTGCTGTCAAGTTGCCCCGTGTATGGCTTCATAGGCCATGGCATTAGGGGTAGGCGGGGTCTCCCAGGATCACAATGGGCATTTCGACTTCCCCTACGGTGATCTTCTGGTCCAGGAAGAAAGTCCCTGCTTGCAGCTTCTTGAACAGGCCAGTGTTCCGAAAGATGCATGCATCATGCACCTTTCCGGACCAGCCTGCGTTACTGGCCATGAAACGCCCACGTTGATCCACAAGCGCCTGGAGAACCACTGAGAAATACCCCTTGCGATTAATGTACTCGGTGGCTAGGTGGTCTGGTGCCAGAATTGGAATGTGCGTGCCATCTTTCGCCCCTCCGCAGTTAAGGGAGCCCATTTGTGCAAAGCCATCCACAATGTCACGCATGTTGCCCAGAGTCACAGTCTTTCGGAGCAGGATGCGGTCAATGGCCCTGCACACTTCCGTCAATGCAAACCCAATGGTTGATTTTCCCACTCCGAACTGGTTAGCGACCGATGGGTAGAAGTCTGGAGTAGCCAGCTTCCACAGTGCAATCACCACGCGCTTCTCCAATGGCAGGGCAGCTCTCATTCTTGAGTACGCAACTTCTCACAATGAGAGAAGAAAAATTCAGCAGAATTTAGTCAACTTTTCCTTAGTTTTCGAGCAGCCCTAGTCAGCGATACTTACTAATACAGTTGAAAGTAAACAGATCACTAAACCCTAATTCACAGTCTCCCCAGACAGTCCTTCCACAACAAAACTCTACTGACCATGCCCACAATCAGAGGCTCTGGGAATTCACCCTCTAACCAAAGGGTTGTGTAGAGCCCATGAAAGACAGCGGGAATTCTTCCATTGACTTCTCTGGGCTTTGGATCAAGCCTTTTCTCTGCTAACTTTTGATCTTGACTAAGACTCCAGTAACAATGAAAAGAGACCCTGTATTTGTGGCGGACAGGTCCTTCAACGGCTATTAGCCAAGATGATCAGGGACGCAACTCCATGCTCTGGGTGTCCCTAACCCTCTGACTGCCAGAAGCTGGGACTGGGTGACAGGGGATGGATCACTTGATAATTGCCCTGTTCTGTTCATTCCCTCCAAAGCAGCTGGCATTGGCCACTGTCGGCAGACAGGATCCTGGGCTAGATGGACCACTGGTCTGACCTAGTGTGGCTGTTCTTATAGAGCCAAAGGAATGTTGGTGAGAAACCCCCATTCTTCAGCACAGCCTAGTTCACTGGAACAGCTGCGATAACGCACCCTCCAGGATCAGTGACTCAGCTACTGTCTGTCAGTGCAAAGCCACGTGGGCCAGGGTGATGACAGGAACGGTTGTGTTAGAATGCTGAGCCCTCTCAAAATCGTAACGCAGCAAAAAAACCCAGCCAGCCACGCCCTGACTCACCCAGAGGGGCACCTTCTTCAGCAAAGAGCCCCTTTGGGGGACTCACCCAGGAGGCCGTGTATACGCAGCCTCCTGGTCTCTCTCTAGTAGCATGGGGTGCTGCTGGGCGTTGCTCTGTTGCTGTTATTTGCTGCCAGAGCTGTCCCATTTGCCAGCACAGAACACGGTGCGCCCTACCTAAGCGCGCCTCAAAATAACCGAACATTTGCCAGGAGATTTTTTTTAATTAATTAATTTATTTTTTGGTCTGATGCATATTGATTTCTTTCTGGCCCATTACACCTCTTACCTGTGCCAACAAGGGAGAGGATAGAAAACACACCTGCTTACATGTCACTGGTGCTGTTTGTGTATTAGACGGTTAAAACCCATGCAAAAGCACAACACAACCAGCCATAGAGCATTGCTTGAGCCGCGCTAGTCTGCCTGTTGCAGCTTTTGTGCACCTGCTTCCCACACACAAAGTCCTTGGCTGACCGTCTGTCTAAATACTGCCGGTGTTTTGAATGCGGTGCCGAAGTTCAAGGGTCTGAATCCATCCCACCGAGCCCCCTCTCTGCCTGACAGAGCGGGAGAGTAAGACTGAATAGGGGAGATCGGATTGTGGATTGCAGAGGGGGCCAGTCTACTGTGGCTACCCTCCAACATGAATAAGTAACTCCTGATGCGAAAGCCATACAGAGGCACTGCTTTTCAGAGGCTGTCCTTCCAATCACTCTCTGATCCTCAAAATGGAATTTCCTCTACCTGAATAAATGTGTTCAAGGGGAAATCTGTCCCAGGAGCAAGGCGGGGGATAGGGCAATTTTATGGATTCATTTTTCTCCCGGCTTCCTCTGAGCTGTCAATAGGTTATTTGATGTGAAATTGCTGCCGTGAAATGCTATTGACCGTTTTTGCTGGCCGTGCTGGAGGCAGCCCAAACACTCGCGTATTGTGTTTAGTTTCTCCGGGGCCTTATCTCCTGCGATGCACCTCCCGCGCGCAGCCGTGTCTGCAGACAAAAAGCACCCGGAAGAAGGAGTTACGGTTATGAGCCTGAGCTGTAATTTCCATGGGAGTGAGTGCTTGGGCCTAATGTGGGAGGCGCAGAGCTCCTGCAAGTCTCATTTACCCCCACCCCCGAGTACACAGCACCCTCAGGGTCTGGCCCTTTTCCAACACCAAATGCTGGCCAGGGAATGTCAAACTCAGGGCACTTAAAATCCCGACGTGTATGCGTGTGTGAAAACGCAGAATTAAAGTTCTCTAGGCACCCTTCGCTCTGCTTCCATCCCACACCCCATTCTGTGCACCGCTGATTCTCCCCTTCCTGGTGCCATTCACTGTGTGACGTCCCCCTGAGTCTGTGCCTAACAGCAGGGGAATAGCAATCCGGGTGATTTGTGGAGTGGGCCGGGCCTGGGGAATCCCTGGGTGTCAGCTGCCCTGCGGCGAAGCTCGGGGGAAGCTGGTTTGTGTATTGTACGCAGAAGGCCAGAGGGGGTAAATAGTAGCAGCTCTTGACTACAGTGAGCGTGTGGACTTGTCTTGGTGCCTGTCCAAAGGGTACATGACACGCTACCGATGGAGGTTTTCAGGGAGAAAGAATTGTAACAGGGACCTAAGCCAAGCTTCTGAAAAACAGGTATTCAGCTCTCCAGCCCTCCCCTGCATTCTCTCCGGCTCTTCCTGTCACCCACGGCTGTGACATCTGAGCTCCAGTTGCAATGTACCGACCGCATTCAGACGAGATTTTCAAACACAAGTGCTTAAAGGTAGGCGTTAAAAGTAAGCGGCCTGATTTTCCAATGAGATGAGCACCCTGCAGCTCCCGTTGACAAATCAAGCCCTTTCCTTAGCTGTCTAACCATGGACGTAGGGTCAGTAGTGAGGCTGGATATTATAGTCACTCTGTAGCTATCTTCAGACTCAAGCCATCAGAAGTGTGCCTGCTTTGACCACAGATCTGGCAATGTCTCCATATACAGATGGAGCCCAGATGGCTTCTGACCTAAGGCCTGGTCTACACTACGGGATTAATTCGGATTTAGCAGCGTTAATCCGAATTAACCCTTCACCCGTCCACACTACAGAGTCAGTTAATTCGAATTAAAGGGCCCTTTAAATCGATTTCTGTACTCCACCTCGACGAACGGAGTAGAGCCTAAATCGATTTTGTTAATTCGAATTAGGGTTAGTGTGGCCGCACACCACCGAATTACTGTGTTTAAGTTAATGGGGTAGTGTGGCCGCACACCACCGAATTAATGTGGTTAAAAACCGAATTAAGGTGCTTAGTGTGGCCGCGCACAATCGAATTTATACAACCTGTTTCCCAAATTCGAATTATCTAAATTCGGATTAATCCTGTAGTGTAGACATACCCTTAGTAAGGTGGTTGGTCAAAGTCAGAATTCAGGCATAGCCAGTAGGGGAAATGTCTGCATTGCACTTAGCAGTGGGCTGTAGCCTCAGATGCATTTGGTCCCTTGAACGGCCTTTCATCCCAGATTCACAGTGAGGTGCCATGGGTGAAGGTGAAGGCTTCCACAAAGTGCTCCTGTTAGTAATAACGGGTGGGACATGAACGAATCTTTGGCTTACCAGAGGGAGACGATTGAACAAGTTTCTTTTCCCCTTCCCAGAGGGGAATAACTAAACCAGCCCACCGTGGGGACTGAATGACGCCATGCGTGAGAAAATGATCAGCCCTTTGAGGAGGTGAAGTCTGGACGGTGCCATGGACAGGACCATAGGGGGCAGAATGAAAATGCCTGATAGGAGATATGGGGATATGGCAATCAGTGTGGGGAAAAGGTGGGAAATCTGACCCAGAGGAGAGCCTCCTGGCAGCCCAGGCAGGAAGGGGACCGTAGTGGACCATAGACAGAGAAACAAATACCAGTTGGGTTACTGCACCAGCTCAAAGCCCCCGTTGCTAGGTGCTGTCCCAATGCTGCAGCCTAATCTCTCTCAGCGAGGTAAGCAGCACCCACAGCCCCGCAGGCGTCATCGTTTTAGTGACTTCTGGGTTCTGCTGCACCCAGCGTTTCTGTCTTTAACAAGCTTTTCAGTGCCGGTTCTTTCTCTTGTCGTAGTTCATCGGCTTAAATGATGCATGTAGCTCATGCACGTTCCTTCTGGCTCGGTGGCCTGTCCCAGCTCCATGGTTCAGGACGGCGACACCCATCGGCAGCCTTTAAAGGCACTGGGACAAATTTAGCCCTGGTTTAAGCAGTTCAGGTCCACCGACTCCCATGGAGTTCTCCCTCGTTGCATCAGGGCTGAATTCGGCCTTCCCCAAGGCCGAAGCCGAGCATGAAACAGGCCCTGGACAGATCTGCAGAGCAGAGGTGCTGATGAAGTGTTCGTTGACTGATCGTGGGGCGGCCCCCTGCCTGGGCAGTCCCCTCCGGTCGGCTGTGCAGCCTGTTTAAATGAAGACGTGACCTTGGCTCTCTCTTTGAGGAAGGGAAGTTGCTGGAGCCAGTGTTGAGTGACAGCTTTATTAAACGTGCTAAAGGAGCAGTGCAGGGGGAGGGTGCCTGAGGGACAAAGCCCTGCTCTCAGGTCTGGCTCGGAGGTCAGAGCTTTTCTAAGCACCCTGCTAAGCCGTCGGCCCCTTAAAGCCTGCAGTCACCCACACAGTTAATTTCACTCACTTCTTGTTGCCCCTAAGAAACGACCAGTCAGATCTACCTGTTTGGCAGAGACAGCTGGTTCTCCACCAGAGCTGCACTGCTGTATTTTCTCTGAGCATTTGTAGAGCTTTGCTACCCGAGGGTGAGTATAAGATATTGCAGCTTCATCTTCTCAACCGCTGCTGGCAAAAGCAAACAAGACTTCCCTTTGGCCTCTGCCGCAATTAGCCAAAGAGAGAGTCCTGCTCTGAATCACCAGGCCTGCTGCCAAGGCCTGGGTTTCATCAGGAAGGCTGCAAAAACAAATACCAGCCATAAAAATATAGTTGCCTCGAATAAAAGCAGGCAGGGAAATGAAATGACTTAATGGGCTGGATTAACAGCTGAACTAGTTGAGGAAAGATGGGTCGAATGAGATGAAATGATTAAATAAAATCCTTGCTATAACTTACTATAATAGCAATATGCAAATTCGCCTTAATTCATAGCCTGCGTTCCGCAGTAGCTATTCCTGATCTTTTATATCTATCACTCTGTTTTAATGCCCATGCCAGAAAATAAATTGAACTGCCAGCAATTCTGTTGGTAATAAAAAGCTGGTAAGTAAAATGTACTTGCAGAAATGCAGTTGGAACCCAAGCTATGCAAACGCTGCAAAAAAATGTTTGCATTCCTGCTGATGCGGCTACATACAGCATTACAGGAACTAAGTGAAAAAATGTATGTGGAACAGGAAGCCTGTGACACTGAAGCCCATGTTCTTCACAGTGATATTATTATGATATGATTGACACAATTATGTTGTATTTTATGCAAGATAAGTCATGTGAGGTGTCACTGGAAAAGTTATGATTTGCTGAATATGATTATCCTATTAGTAGGCATGTATCATTTTGGTTTCTGAAGTTAGGAATATTGACTATGTATCTGTATTGCAAATGTAGTTACCCCTGGGTAACGCTCACTAGACAAGATGCTTTCAGTCTAGATAGTGGGTGGGGAGGGGCCTATTCAGGGCAATGAGCCATTAGGAAAAAACAATAGGCCTTAGGAGAAGCTTATCTCCCACCTGGAAGCCTTTCTGAAAACACTACAGACAGCCTCCGAGTAATGGCTGCTATGACTCTACAAGGTCATGTGACAAGACCACATGTCTCTGGACTCCATCTTGTTTTTTCTCTGAAACACCTGGGGATTCCAAGCTGTAAAGCAAATGCAGCTTGCCCCTTAAGAATCTGCAGCCTGTTTGTATCATCTCTTAGGGTGAGAATCTGCTAATTCATGTCCAATTTATTTAGTATATTATGCTTAGTTTGGGTTTTTTATTTATTTGCTCGGTAATCCGCTTTGTTCTGTTTGCTAGCACTTATAATCACTTAAAAGCTATATTTTGTAGTTAATAAACTTGTTTTTGCTTTATCTAAACCAGTGAGTTCAAGTGAATGTGTGGGAATCTCAGCTCTGGGGCAAAAGGCTGTTGCATATTCCTCTCCACATTGAGGGAGGGGGTGAATTTCACGAGCTTACACTGTACAGTTCCCTGTGCAACACAAGATGGTGTAATTTTGGCTTTATATTCCAGAGGGAGTGCATGCCTGGGGAGCTGGGAGTTGCCCTAGCTGTAGCCTTCCTATGCAGCGGCTGGTCAGAGATCCTGCATGTAACTGCAGCTGGGTATGTCCCTACCTCTATGTATGCTGGTGAAAGTGCAGGCTGGAGGGCTTTGCAGCTCGTCACAGCAGTACAGTGTGGGAGGGAGCCCAGGCTGGTGGGTTAGGGGGGCTCAGTGGTACCCCAGTTCCAGGCGGCACCCCAGGGGGAACCCGTCACAGTAAATGTGTGTGGCACAGGAGGCTATCACAGCAGTAGACAATGGGAGACAAATTCTAAAGCCCAGCTTCTGAAATTGTCTGTGCAGCTGTTGTGCACACCCTCAGTTTGCACGAATGCAGATACAGTATGTGCAGCGTCTACATGCACCATTGCAGAAGCTGGTGGCAGAATGGTTTGAAAATGTGTCCCTCTAAGGGATAAACTCCGCCCTCGATGAAAGCTACCCACGTGCATAGAGGGCAGAACTGGGACTTACGTTAGAACAAGACTTGAGAGCCATGGGCGTGGAGGCAACCGTGGGGTCAAAATTATCCTCATCAGCAAGAAGCTGCTTTCTCCCAGTACTGTTTCTACAGAAATTAGCTAGCACAAGCACAGACTGCCACGTGGCCTGGGCAGTACCACCAGTGGGGCAAGATAGGTCTATTTTGTAGGCATCTAGGAAGGTAAAAGATTTGTTTGAGGGGGAATCCGAGCCTATTCTGGCCCTAATAAACAAGCCCAGAGAGACCTGCTTTCTGGGAAGTGAAACAAGATTTCTCCAGGAGGGATACAGATACATGGCTGGGCCTTTATCGTTGCCAGTGAAATTTTGAATTCAAGAGTTCATAGTCTGGGACTCCAACCCCCTAGCGGAATTACTGCCAAATACTGAGAGAGACTCAGATTGAGGGTGGGGTCTGGTAGTATTCAATTGCAAAGCATACCGGCCCTATGCGGAGGGTCAGCATGAGCTGTCACTGAATAGGACTTGAGTGGTTCTAGGCTTTGTGCTGGCTCCACATAGGAGCAAATTTCCACTACAGAGAAGGAGTCAGGGCTCATACAAAATGCCCAGCTAGCTCAGATTGTCCCCCGCCTCTGAGGCCAGCTCTGCTCCAGAAGAGCCTGGAAGAGCGTTCCTGGCAAGAACATTGCTCATCCCACCTGCAGAGACATTCTCACTCCCAGTCGATCTACCACAGAGAGCTGTTGAGTGGGGCTCTCCGCAGGCCAGGTATTCACCAGGGACATGCAGCTTGTCCCTTTGTGTGTGTTCTCCCCAGACAAGAGGAAAGACTCTCTGAGGGGCCAGTGTGAGCAGAGGGAAGGCCAGAGGAAAAGCAGAGGTCATGGTCTTCCAAGGAGAGCTGGTTGGAATTTTTCCCACAAAACTATTTTCGAGAGGGTGGGAGAGGGCAAAAAAGTGCAGATTTAGTGACACAAAAATGCTTTACTAATATGTCAGTTTTGCAAATTTTTCATTTAGGAAAAAAAACTTCAAAAAACCCCAGAACAATTCAAAATGGCCAGTTTCTACATTTTTGAAACTAAACGTTTCATTTTCGGTATGAAACGACGTTTTGTGTCAACATTTTCTCTCCCTTTATTTATTTATTTTTTAAATCCAAAGAGGTTTCAGAATGGTTTTGTCAAAACAAAACATTTCATCCAACCCAACCCTACCTTTCTTTCAAATTTTTGAGCCCCCCAAAATGTTGAACATGTCCATTTTTAGTCCGATCCGAAATAATTGTTTTTCCAACAACATTTCAAAATTGCCAGTGAACCAAAAAATCCATTTTATTTTTTGCCCAGCTGTAATCCCAGGAAAGGGGACGAATCTGGCCATCTAGGTACCCGGCCCCATACTATGGATGTCGCAGGGGAACTAACGACAGGGGATTGGTCCTGCTTTGAGCAGGGGGTTGGACTTGATGACCTCCTGAGGTCCCTTCCAACCCTGAGATTCTATGATAAAAAGAAAAGGGCTTTAAGTAAGGAAGATCCTGTCCCCTTTTCTCTGGCTATCCCTAGCCCATCCAGCCCTCAGTGCCCATTACGTGCCTTTTGAAGATGGAAATGCAAGCCTGGAAGAAGAGAAAGGGCTATTATGCTTTTAGAAGTAAAAAGCCTGAGCCTGAAGCGCACACCAGTTACTGAGACCCCGGGATTCCTGGCTGACCTATGGCCTCGGTGGATAACATTTCAAAGTGCTCACACCATTGCTTGTGAGGATTTCAGCTTTCAAACCCTTTCCATACTAAGAAAGCAGGTGATTGTATAGTGTCTGAGTTGTTTAATGGAGCCGTGTATCTGCCTTGCAGGGATGCCTGTTCAGGGCATAGGTGCCTTTGATACAGCAGGGGGGAAAACAAACCAACATTCTTTCTATTCAGTGGGGGGAAAGGGCCTCGTAGGAATATGCTTTCAGAAGTCATTTCTTCCAGGCCCTAGCTCTTAGCAGCCTGTAAGCCCCAAGCTTTGCAAGGTGAACATAACACAGATTATTACAGCTTGTATTGATAAACGGAAAGCTGGGCCAAGCACGCAGAGCAGGCAGGTTAAGTGGGTGCTGTGAGCTGTGGGGCTGCATGGGATGCCTGAAAGGTGAGGGGCGCAGGCTGGGAAGCAGCATGGAGTAGCTAGAGATTGGGCTTCTTTCTGTGGCTGCTCAGAACGAGATTGTGGTTAAAGCACAAGACTGGGTTCTGATCCTGGGACTGGCACAAGCTTGTCTGCATAGCCTCGGTCAAGTCACTTGACCCGTCTGTGACTCAGTTCTGCCATCTGTAAAGGAGGGGGGCTAATCCTTACCTAGCCCGTGGGAATATGGTCCGTCTAGAGTCACTATACCGGAAAGTGCTTGCAATGCCTTGGGGGACACCTCAATGTTAAGGTGCCTCTCCCAGCTAGTGGCGGGATTGTCTCTAGCCCTGACAGCTGTGAAGGGAGGTAAGGCCTTGCCCCATTGGAGCCATTATATTCCAGCTCTGGGTCCCCTGAGCAAGGGTGTGAGACAAGCCATGGCCCCTTCCCCATAGCAGGCAGCTCCCCCCAGTGCAGTAGGCTGGGCACAAGGAGGGTGATAAGCCACCCCACTTTCAGGGCTGCAGGAAATGACTGGCCCCAGGATGAGAGGGAAGCAGGACAGGAACTGTGCCTCTCTGAGCCATGCTCCTTCCGCAGCAGTGTACTACACACCGGCCCCGGCTCTCAGGCAATTGGGGCCATAGTTATAACGAAGCAAACCTTGGACTGCAAGTGGAAACTTTCCGCCTCTTTGTGAGATGGGTTCAGAGCCCCTGTGGCTGAGGATGATGGGCCGTCACAGCCGCCGGGGAGTTCCAGATTGCGCAGCATTACAGCGCCGTTTGAAACCAGAGCTCATTCTGAACTGGAGATCTCCAGCACAGACCTCTTCCGCTTTCACAGCTTGTACCTTTAAAGTGATTCCATTGGTTTTCTTCAGACTTGGCTTCACTTGGCAATGGGATGGAAACTCACATAGCAAGTCCGGTCTGCGGCCTGACTTTGAGAAGGACTCTCGGCACCGGTCTAGCTAGCCTCGTGCACATGCGATACCAGGGATTTGCACGCACATACCTAGTAGTGCAACACAGGCGTGCATTTGCACAGATGCAACTGGGCAGTCACGGTCTCACTGAGCTCTTACAGTACATCATGTACAGTAACTTGCGGTGTGGAAGGCTGCATAAGAAATTCCTGTTTGTATTATATTACTTGACTGATATCTTATCAATAGAGACATTTTAAGGCATATGAAGAAAGGAGGAGCTTTAAGGTTGAGTTTTCATCCTTAGCTCTATCATTGTAGAGCCTGATTTTTCAAAACTTACTATTGTATTCATTATTTATTATCTGCAGTGTGGAAGCACCTGATTCAGGCTAAGGGCCCCGCAGTGGTAGGTGCTGTATGAATACATTGGCAGATAAGCTCACTGCCCTGAGGAGCTTACAATGGAAAGAATTAACACTATTTTTTCAAGGAATGTTCATAACCCTGCTAAGAAAAAGCTTTATTTGATCGCTTCTTGTACTTCTGCTCTCCATTTAACCTCAGAGGAGTTTAGGACATTTTTTTAGAATTATACTTTAATCTCATGTAAAATGAGATTTGAATACTAAAACAGTACTTGTATATAATATACAGGAACCATCTTTTAGAGGGCCTCAGTGAGCGGCTGCCCTATCAGTTCTCATTGTATGCGTTATTCTAAGCCAGATAAGACATTGTATCAAAGGGGTAGCTGTGTTAGTCTGGATCTGTAAAAAGCGACAAAGAGTGCTGTGGCACCTTATAGACTAACAGACGTATTGGAGCATAAGCTTTCGTGGGTGAATGCCCACTTCTTCAGACGCATGTAGTGGAAATTTCCAGAGGCAGGTATAAATATGCTGGCAAGAATCAGTCTAGAGATAACGAGGTTAGTTCAATCAGGGAGGAGGAGGCCCTCTTCTAGCAGTTGAGGTGTGAACACCAAGGGAGGAGAAACTGCTTTTGTAGTTGGCTAGCCATTCACAGTCTTTGTTTAATCCTGAGCTGATGGTGTCAAATTTGCAAATGAACTGAAGTTCAGCAGTTTCTCTTTGGAGTCTGGTCCTGACGTTTTTTTGCTGCAGGATGGCTACCTTTAAATCTGCTATTGTGTGTCCAGGGAGCTTGAAGTGTTCTCCTACAGGTTTTTGTATATTGCTATTCCTAATATCTGACTTGTGTCCATTTATCCTTTTACGTAGGGACTGTCCAGTTTGGCCGATGTAAAGACATTGTAAAATACCCTGCTGCAATGCCTAATGGGTTAGATTTTTCTCCACTGTAGTACAAGATAGTCTTATATGGAAGCAGTTACAAGAGTAATAATAAATACGAGGAGACTTCCTGCCTCAGGGCACAATGTCTTTGCCAGCTGAGGCGAAGAAGAAGTACACCCGGGTGGGCTAGAATTGCACAATTGTCCAGGTGCAGGGGATGTTTCACATTCCTCTGACGGATGTGGGGCTAGTGTCAGAGACGGGATGCTAGACTAGCTGGTTTGCTTTGTTTTGGCAATTCCTTATCTTCTCAGCCAGTAATACAGCGTTCTTTTTCTACGTGACTGGTGTCGAGAAAGTAGATAAGGAAGTGTTGTTTACTACTTCTCATAACACAAGAACTAGGGGTCACCAAATGAAATTAATAGGCAGCAGGTTTAAAACAAATAAAAGGAAGTCTTTCTTCACACAATGCACAGTCAACCTGTGGAACTCCTTGCCAGAGGATGTTGTGACAGCCAAGACCATAACAGGGTTCAAAAAAGAACTAGATAAGTTCATGGAGGATAGGTCCATCAATGGCTATTAGCCAGGGTGGGTAGGAATGGTGTCCCAAGCTTCTGTTTGCCAGAAGCTGGGAATGGGTGACAGGGGATGGATCACTTGATGATTACCTGTTCTGTTCATTCCCTCTGGGGCACCTGGCACTGGCCACTGTCGGAAGACTGGATACTGGGCTAGATGGACATAAGTATGGCCATTCTTATGTTCTTCTGTTACATGGTTATAAACATTGGTTCAATGTTGTTTAAAACTGTAAGTCAGACCATAGACCCATTCTTGCAATTCTTACTCAGGTAAATCTCCAATTGATTTCAAAAGAGAGTTTTGCCCAAGTAAGGATTATAAGACCGAGACCGAAGTCTGTTACTGTTAGGGGAAGAATTGGTGTAATCTAGCTGAGATGAGTTTCTTCTCTGAAAGCAGTTGGGCACATAGAAGTCACTAGAGTGGCTCAGAGCCAGGGCTGTCTCTGACCGTGGTCAGTGCCAGATGCTTCAGAGAAAGGTGCAAGAACTCTATAACAGACATGTGGATAATCTGCCTGCACATTAGGTCTCATCCTAGTCTCTAGTCGTTAGAGACTGGGTTAAACCGTGAAGCGGGAGGTTTACTATCCCTGCAAAAAGGGACAGAGCTGTGGCTCCTTCCCCACTATCCTTTTCTTTGCCTACTTCATGAAAAGCCCTTGACTTATGATTATTGATATGACAGTAGCACCTGCAGGCTCCAGTCAAGAGCATGGCCCCATTGTGCTGTACAGCCCTGGCCTTCATGAGCTGGTGTTGCAGTTGTGAACCAACAAAGTATTATTATCTCCACTTTACAGATGGAAAACTGAGGCCCACTGAGATTAAATGACTTGACTAAGGTCATTTGGGGAATCTGCACCAGAGCCAGGCACTGGACCCAGGTCTTGTTAGTCCCAGTTTAGAACATTCCATACTATTCAATATTTTCACTAATGACTTGGATAATGGAATGGCGAGTATGCTAATAAAATGTGCGGATGACACCAAGCTGGGAGGGGTTGCAAGCACTTGGGAGGACAGGTTTAAAATTCGAAATGACCTTCATGCATTGGAGAACTGGTCTGAAATCAGCAAGATGAAATTCAATAAAGACAAATGTAAAGTACTGCATTTAGGAAGGAAAAATCAAATGCACGACTACAAAATGAGGAATACGTGGCAAGACGGTAGTGCTGCTGAAAAGGATCTGGGGGTTATAGTGGCTCACAAATTGAAATATGAGTCAAAAATGTGATGCAGTTGCAAAAAAGGCGAATATCATTCTAGGTGTATTAACAGTGTTGTATGTAAGACATGGAAGGTAATTGTCCTGCTCTACTTTGCACTGAGGCCTCATTTCACAGAAATATCATAGAATCATTGAAGATTAGGGTTGGAAAAGACCTCAGGAGGTCATCTAGTCCAACCCCCTGCTCAAAGCAGGACCAACCTCAACTAAATCATCCCAGCCAGGGCTTTGTCAAGCCGGGCTTTAAAAACCTGTAAGGATGGAGATTCCACCACCTCCTTAGGTAACCCATTCCAGTGCTTCACCACCCTCCTAGTTTTTCCTAATAGCCAACCTAGATCTTCCCCACTGCAACTTGAGACCATTGCTTCTTGTTCTGTCATCTGCCACCACTGAGAACAGACTAGCACCATCCCCTTTGGAATTCCCCTTCAGGTAGTTGAAGGCTGCTATCAAATCCCCCCTCACTCTTCTCTTCTGCAGATTAAATAAAGCCCAGTTCCCTCAGCCTCTCCTCATAAGTCATGTGCCCCAGCCACCTAATCATTTTTGTTGCCCTCCGCTGGACTCTCTCTAATTTGTCCACATCCTTTCTGTAGTGGGGGGCCCACAACTGGATGCAACACTCCAGATGTGGCCTCACCAGTGTTGAATAGAAGGGAATAATCACTTCCCTTGATCTGCTGACAATGCTCCTACTCATGCAACCCAATATGCCATTAACCTTCTTGGCAACAAGGGCACACTGTTGACTCATATCCAGCTTCTCGTCCACTGTAATCCCCAGGTCATTTTCTGCAGAAATACTGCTTAGCCAGTCAGTCCCCAGCCTGTAGCAGTGCATGGGATTCTTTTACCCTAAGAGCAGGACTCTGCACTTGTCCTTGTTGAACCTCATCAGATTTCTTTTAGCCCAATCCCTCAATTTGTCTAGGTCACTCTAGACCCTATCCGTACCCTCCAGCGTATCTACCTCTCCCCCCAGCTTAGTGTCATCCGCGAACTTGCTGAGGGTGCAATCCATCCCATCATCCAGATCATTAATAAAGATGTTGAACAAAACTGGCCCCAGGACAGACCCCTGGGGCATTCCGCTTGATACAGGCTGCCAACTAGACATCACTACCCATTGAGCCCGACAATCTAGCCAGCTTTCTATCCACCTTATAGTCCATGAATCCAATACGTACTTCTTTAATTTGCTGGCAAGAATACTGTGGGAGACCGTTTCAAAAGCTTTGCTAAAGTCAAGATATATCACGTCCACCGCTTTCACCATATCCACAGAGCCAGTTATCTCATCATAGAAGGCAATCAGGTTGGTCAGGCATGACTTGCCTTTGGTGAATTTATATTGACTGTTCCTGTTCACCTTCCTCTCCTCCAAGTGCTTCAAAATGGATTCCTTGAGGACCTGCTCCATGAATTTTCCAGGGACTGAGGTGACGTCTGTGGTTCCCCGGATTCTCCTTCTTCCCTTTTTTAAAGACGGGCAAGATGGATTTGGAATACTGTGTCCAATCCTGGGCACCACACTTGAGGAAAGATGTAGCTAAATTGGAGTGTGCAGAGGTGAGCAACAAAAATGATCAAAGGTTTAGAAAACCTGACTTATGAGGAAAGGGTAAAAAAACTGGGCATGTTTAGTCTTGAGAAAAGAAGACTGAGGGGGGACCTCATAGTCTTCCAATATGTTCAGAGTTGTTCAAAAGAGAACTGTGATCAATTGTTCTCTGTGTCCACTGAAGGTAGGACAAGAAGCAATGGGCTTAATCTGCAGCAAGGGAGATTTAGGTTAGATATCAGGAAAACTTTCTCTCTGTCAGGGGCAGTCATGGAGTCCCCGTCATTGGAAGCTTTTAAAAACAAATTGGGCAAATCGTTGTCAGGGATGCTCTAGGGTTACTTGTTCCTGCCTCAGAGAAGGGGGATGGACCTGATGACTTCTTGAGGTCCCTTCCAGCCCTACATTTCTATGATTCCGTGATTAAGCACAAGGCCATTCTTCCTCTCTAATTGACTAGGCCTTTGTTATTTAATGCATTTCCCCCTGTGCTCTCGATGTTCATTAGTCACTTAAGCAGAAACCCATATAATCAGAAGTGAGATGAATCAAATTACACCATGTTCTGATTATCACAATTGTATTAAACCAGACTTGCTTGTCTGAAGGTGAGAGCTTAATCACCTTCAAAAGTTCTACAGCCAAGGAGTCCTGCAGCATTGTGTTGTCAGCTTCCGTAAATCATTCAGAGAACACCCATTCTGAGTGTCAGGGGAGAAACTGCTCAGGGCTCAGTCTGCTCGCACAAGGCCCTGCTGGCGTTTTGTAAAGTTCCCAGCATAGAACAGAAAAGAGGATTCTGCAACTTGGTTCTTCTCTCTCCCCACCCACCCTGCAAATAAGAATGGCAGGTCATTGTCTGTCCTTCAAACTGTGAACATCTTCTCATACTCCCTGGATTTTTGTTCGAATTTATTTCACCGAGCACATTTTCCACAGCATATGGCCAGAATTTTCACTTCCAGGCCTCCCAGAGGATACTGCCAGTTCTTCTGCGTTTGATTGTTTGGTTGTCTCTCTTCTTTAGCTGTTCTCCTGTAGTTTCTCATCTCAAAACTGGACTGAATACCGTGTGTCTGTGTAAGTCCCATATAGAGTGAATATGGGACTACTCGGGGTGGATAAAGTTGCACTGAAGCACTACAATGTCCCTGCTCGGCTGATGTAGTTGGAGGGTTGAGGCTGATAATACTTGGTGATTAAAACCTGCATATTGATGACAAATCTTCTAAGTTAGTTCAGGATTTCATGGCTGCCATGGGACCACTGGCTACTGGTATTGAAGATCTGCGAGAGCTCAGCAAGAAGCTGTGGGTTTGAT
Organism: Terrapene triunguis; assembly: GCF_002925995.2. Taxonomy (NCBI): domain Eukaryota; kingdom Metazoa; phylum Chordata; order Testudines; family Emydidae; genus Terrapene; species Terrapene triunguis. The sequence continues at coordinate 13,479,028 of NW_020699449.1, read as the reverse complement.
GCAAGAATCTGGGCGAGGTTCTCTGGCCTGTGTTATGCAGAAGGTCAGAATGGTCCCTTCTGGCCTCATAGTCTATGACACTGAACAGATGCAGTTGGCCATACTGTTAATCTAGCATTTGAGGTGGAGCTGGTAGAGGGGCAAGTAGGTCATTATATGAGCTGGATATTTGGGTGTTCCCTCCTGTGGATGGAGGTCAGGAAAGCCTTTCCTTCTTGCATGGTCTGTCTAGGAGAACGGGAATGTTTCTGAGGGAGAGGACTCTTGCTCTGGGAGGCCAGTCTGTCCTTAGTAGTTCAGAAGGTTTTTACCACAGTCCTTTGTTCTTTCTCATAGATACCAGAAGTCCCATTCCTGGGACTGGTTGCCAGGTGACCTGTGATGGGTGATGTGAGAGAGGAGATAGCTGGAGCTTGTGAGGTGCAAGTCTCCACCTCCAGATGGTCACTTCTGTTTCTGAGCTCCTATGCTGTGATTTGCAGGAGACAAAGAGGAGGGTCTCTGGTTTGCCACATCAGCCATGCAATCTGAAATCAGCAGATTTGTTCTGGGAGGTGGATTAACCCAGCTGTCTCCACTCGATAGTTGATTAGAATTCCTTCTATTGGGAGAAAATGTCTAGGTGTGTTGTGGAGAAAATCACTCAGATTCCACCCAAACTGCCTGTGACTGTAGAGACCAGGCAGTTCTTTGAGAGGACACAATCTCAATTTGCAATATCTAATCCCCACTGGAGGACTGGAGGAGTGGGGAGTTGGCCAAGTACATTGGGTCAAATGCCTTAACCTAGCAAAAAATGCCAGGGGATCTTTATGAGTTTTGCAGGAGCTTATAAAAGAGAGCTCCTCAAGTTAAAGTGCATAACCTTCACTGAATCCTCCCTCCTGAAAAGAGCTGACAAACCACTCCAGGGATTGGAAGCTGTTTTTCTAAGGATTCTAGGACTTCCATACCTGGGCTGAAATCCCGGACTTCAGCCCTCCGACCAGCTAGTATTGTTAAGCATCGAATTTAAAACTACAGCGTCAGGAACATTCAGAGTCAAGGCAGAAACCCACTTCCCTTCTTTCACGTAGATGTGATTGACGTTGATACATGAAAACAGACAAAGGACAGATGGCAATGGTCAAATTTCTACAGACAGCCCAGCGTGCCGAGTCAGCCCCTACCATTGAAATCCTGCTCCTATTGACGGCGCTGGGAGTTTTGTCATTGACTGCTTGTGCCAGCATTTCACCCTAAGTGTTTTGCTGGGCTGAAAACAGGAGAGAGGTGGCTCTGGTTAGGAAACAGAAGCCAACAGAGTCCTGCAATAATACCTCTAGCAGCAGCTGAATTTATAAACGTACTCTCCACGTGGGTAACGGTCTTAATAACATATCTCCCTCTTCCACACTAAAATGCCATGCTCTGAAGCACTGGGCCATTGGGGTTTATGAGCAGAATATATTTTGTGTGTCTGTTCTAATGGAAGGCCGCGTCCTCTGGCAGTTAGGTGATAAAACTGAGTTATCCGTGTTTATACCAGAGCTCGGGATCAATAGCTTCCTTTAAAATAGAAAAATATTTGGTTTTGCAGCTGTAGTGCTAAAAGTCGTTCATGGCGGCAAGCCACACAGACCCTAACCCAGTTTCTTTAATTGCTATAAACCAGAATATTCCCGCATCACAGCAAGAGGAATTTGGGGGCTGTAGATAGTTGTACACCCAGAGATTGTGTTTCGATGAGGTTAAATCGATTTCCCTGCATCAGCTTTCTAGTATCAGAGCATTACTTAATGGCTCTTATCTAGCATGTGTATTGTAGTAGCGCCTAGAGGCCCTGTCGTGGATACGGCCTGCTTTGTGCAGGGCACTGTACACACCAGTGAAGCCACAGAATGCTCCCAGTCTAGTCTGCGGGCAGGCTGCTCCTCATGGCTGAAACAGACCGACAGGGTGTGGGCTGGGAGAGGAGGGGTCAATGAACTGCTGCGCATGATGTTATTCTGATGAGCTCACCCTGGGCTCGGACAGTCCAGCTGGTTCATCTCGCCTCACGCATCATAACCGGCAATAAAGGTTCTCCAGGCCATGTTATGCCCTCACTGACACCGGTGCTACCCCCACTAGCCTTCACATATGTAACCCGGGCATTTCATAGGCATCACCGAAGACATAATTGGAAGACGGGGGTTGGGGGTGTAGTTCAGGTGTCACCCAGAGCATAATTTGGCCTGTAGAAACTTTAGCGCTGGTTAGGGCTTGTGAGATGAGAAGAACCCAACTTGGCTGGCCAGTGTGGGTGACTTTACAGGACTGGCAGCTAGGATAATGTATCTGCTCACTTTCTAACTCAGTGAATTTGACTCAATTAATATGGACCAGTTCCATGGATACTAGGTCACTTTTCAGGTTAGAAGTGCAATCTAAAAGGAAGGTGTGATGTTGGCAGACCAGGTGCCAACTCTGGCCAAGATTTTAGGCCTCAGCCAAGCACTGACAAATTGATTGATGACCTAGTCTGTTTCCCCTGTATGTTAGTATGGCTAAGATGGGTATTGAACTTGTAACAGTGTGTTTAGTGTTTAGACTTTATGAAATGCTTGTAAGTCACTGCATGCATTAATCTCGTTTCTAGCATTTGTATCACAGGCTATAAAGTAATACTGAAGTTTTTGCTTTATGATTGTAGAAAGTGTTTGCTCTGAAACTGTGAACCCAGTCAGGAGGGATCGTCTTCTGCCCATCAGGAAGCCCATCAAAATTAAACGGGCCATTGTGGGACTTCACAATACAATGAAGTTGCCCCCCTGCACCCATGAAGAGGTGACGTGAAGAAGGGCTCATCCCATCAGCTTGAATTCTAGAAGAAGGAACTAAAGATAGCTGACAAAAAAAATTTTTTTAACTCTTTTGCTGTTTGGACTCTCATAGGGCCGGAGCTACGAACCAGAAGCAGAGATCCCCAGGGTCAACCTGGGTTAGCCCTCCAGACATCCAGAGCTGACAGATTGCTAGTTGTGTCACCTTTTAAAACTAGAGATTGTAACTCATTTGCGTATATATGTTTGCCTTCTTTAACCTTGTAATAACTCTCTCATTTCTTTTTCCTAGTTAATAAACCTTAAGTTAGTTTACTACAGGATTGGCTATGAGCATTGTCTTTGGTGAGAGACCTTAGGTACAAATTGACCTGGGTTAAGTGACTGATCTCTTGGGACTGGAAGCAACCTGAATATTTTGTGGTCTTTGGTGTATAGCAACCAACTATCAGTAAGACCCCCTCGCCTGGGTGGCAAGACAGACTGGACTGCCCAAGGGGGCTGTCTGGGACGCCATGGTAAGACTGTTATAGTGATTTAGGAGTTTACATTTGGTATTGGGTTGGTGACATCTAATCACAGAGCATACCACGAATTTGGGGGTCTCTGCCCTAAGCACTCCTGGTCGTGAGCCACTCCAGACGCGTGACAGAAGGAACGGCAGCTGCTGACACATAGGGAATATTCATTTTAGCGGAATATTAGACGCATACCTGACTTACATGTATGCAGAGATTTTAAGGCCAGAAGGGACTATTGTGATCATCTAGTCTGACCTCATGCACAGCGCAGGCCAGGGAATTTTCCCCAGTGATTCTGGCATCAAAGCCAGAACTAATGGTCGAGACAGAGCAGGTTGTTCAGAAAGACACCGAGTCTTGATTTAAAAACTGCAAATGATGGAGAATGCACCACACGCCTCAGGAATCTGCTCCAGTGGTTGACCACCCTCATTGGTAGACATTTGATCTCATTTTGAATTCTTTTTACGTGAGCTTCCAGCCCTTGGATACAGTTCTCTCTTGGCTAGATTAAAGATCACTCTGGGATAGCTCAATCCTTGACTAAGGCTAAGATTTAGTCACGGGGATTTTTAGTAAAAGTCATGGACAAGTCACGGGCAATAAAAAAAAATTCATGGCCCGTGACCTGTCCATGACCTTTCCTATAAATATCCCTGACTAAATCTTAGCTGGAGGGTCTCCAGGGCACCGCTGCTCTGGGGGACCCCCAGGAACAGCCCCACTGGCTGCTGCTCGGGCAGGCCCCGGGGCCAGCAGCCTGGGGCCACCCGAGCAATTGCTGGTGTTGCTGGCCCCGGGGCCACTCCAGCAGCAGACGGTGCGGCTGGTCTCGAGGCCAGCTGCTTGGGCGGCCCTGGTGTCAGCCGCACTGGCCCCTGCAGAAGTCACGGAGGTCACGGAAAGTCACAGAATCCGTGAGTTCCGCGTCCTCCATGACAGACTCGCAGCCTTATCCATGACTGACGAGGCTGTGGGCAGAAAAACACACAAACAACTCTTGTCATGAAGGCTCTGGGCCAGGCATCAGGAGACCAGGGGCCAGTTCCCAATCTTGTGACTTCTTGTGTCACCTTGGGCAAACCACTTGATCTCTCATTCCCCCATCCATACAAAGTGAATAATGATTTTCCCTTTCCCTACACTAGTCTGTCTTGTCTGTGTAGATCATAAGCTCTTTGGGGCGGGGACTATTTATGTGCAGACCCTAACACAATGGGGCCCTGATTTCAGCTGGGGCCAATAACAGTGGATCGGGTTGGACAGCAAGGTATTCAGAGCAATGAAGGAGAACTCTGAGTTATGCCACAGGGTAGTGTACAGATGGAGTTTGAGCCTGCTTTGTTTCTCTTGAGTTTAAATGAGACCACCTTCCATTATTTGAATGTAAAATCCTCTGTTCCTTAATCTACATACTGAGAAACCGTCACCAGAGTCCTGCAGCTTCATAAAGCAGATGGTAGGGGCCGGGCTGCAAAGAATACAAAGGGCGGACTGAAGTAGAATGTTCTGCCCCGCTTTTGTCAAGGGAGTTCTGCTTTTGAATTTCATATTTTGAGATTTGACAGACAACAACATCTCACACGTTAGACGGAGGTAGAGTTACACAGCGTAGTAGGCCATTAAGGGTAGCAGCAATTCTGGATAATGATTTTCACATTAGACATTATTTTGATTACTTGGAATGTTAACAGAATACACTTCTGGGTGTCATCAAAGCTGGGGATGGAATAGCGAGGAACCAGCTGCTACAGAGTGAGAGTCATTATTTTGTTTGGGATCATATTCTACTTTGTCTTTCGTACACTATTTAAAACATACAGTATCTCACTTTGATTATACAGAAAGCTACAGCTGACAGCAACTTCTTCTGCCCCATTCAAACCCAACGCTATCACCATCAGCTGTAGGAATAGTCTTCTTCTAGATGGTCAGATAGATACAAACAGGCATCATAAAATACACTGGCCAGACGCTAGAATTCTGGAATCGCAATCCTGTGTTAACGTCACCTGCTTGCTTATGTCAAGCGCTCCATGGGTACCTCGATCCCACTAGCAAACACACATATACTTATTAGCCCCTTTGCTTAATTTGACGCTGGTGTCAGGTTTCTTCCTAAATCTTTCAAGTTGTGTAAAAGGAAGTTACGTGAGCTTCAACAGCAGCCAAAGCAAACGGTGTCTAAACGAATGCACTAGACATTGAACCTGTATTGAGCACAATTGTCTCTCTAATGCACACGTGACTACAATTAAAACGAGCGCATGCAATTTTTGGAACATTCCAGGAAAAATAATTAGTTTGGTATAGTCCATGACAGAAAAACGAAGACAACAGGGGTCAGGTCCCTCACTCTGACATCCTCTATGCGCTTATCTCCTGGGAACGGCTACTTATTTATTTTATGCTGCAAGGCCGTGATCTTTGGCAGGTGTTTTCCCCTTGACCAGGCAATGAGAGCTGGTATTTGCTAAGCAGACTGGTGGAGCAGGGCGGTCTAGGAGAGCAAGTTACTTCCTTCCTAATCCACTCGGCTCTGTGTGAAGGACAGCTCCAGCACAGAGAGGCTGATCCAACTGTCCCAACATTATACATTAATTCTCATAAAATTCCACTTCTTTCTTTTTGAATTCTCAATGCAGATTTGGCGCCAGGCTGATGGCGCAAAACCTAGTTCTCCACTGATCCACAGAACAAGGGGTGCTCCCCCATTTGCCTCCGTCCACCAAAATTCGGAGAGACGGCAGGAAGTGTGTCACGGGACAAACGATGTTAATACCATATTGTAACTTGCATGAAGTTAAGCATGATTGTGCTCTTAGTGTGGACGGGGACTGCCACATTTAAAATGTGCTGGCTGGCCAGAGCTAACCCTTTGCATGCGGATCACTTTTGCAATGAAAAATGGAAATTTTTTCATGAAAAATGGTGAGTTTTTTTCCACAAAAAATGTTCGACCAGGTCTAGCATGGTCATCCAGCCTGAGATGGATTGGGACTGGCAGGGTGGAGGGCAAAGCCTTGGCAGTGTCAATGCCAAGAGCTCAAAGCGCATGAATCAGGCCTCAGCAAAATCATGAGCGAGTTTAAAAATCAAACTGAATATGAATATACTTGGTGTGGTTTATATTTGCCTTCTGGTTTCTGAGTCTTTCGGGTACACTTGAGTCGCATTTTCAAATGTTTCTCTGCAACTATGTGGGCTAGAAAGTGCCTTTTTAAAACAAAATCTGGGCCTCTTACCTAATCACTTGCCTCCAGGAGGTGGAGCTTCACAGAAAGCACCCGACTTGCAATAAAATCGTGAGAGGCAGCAGCTCTGTTTTTGTATCCAATTAGCAACTCCCTGAGTCTCCACCTGAAAAGCCCACTTGTGAAAATGAATCCGAAGATGCTAGTTCTGAAATGTCTCTTCTGGACTAGAACTCTGTGTGTTCAGATGGCAGTGGGGCAAATGTCCTAGTGGACAGTCTGCTCCTCTTGTCTCCAATCAGCAGTAAAAACCTTTAGATGAAAAAGAACAACATGATGTGGGGGAAAAGACAAGGTGGATTTAGCAAAGTGTGCAATTCATTCCGTCTGCAAAGAGGACATTGGATCCTGCTAGTTGATGAGTAACCACGTCTAATTCCAATAGGGTTGTGTTGTGGTCTTTTCTGAGAGAGTGCTAGTTAATGCAATAATAGCACATAGACAGCAGCCATCTCATAAGCGCCAACCCATAGACAACAAAGCAATTACATATGCTTTTAGTGTCCTCCAAGGGCCTGCCTACCTGCACTTTGGTTACATCGCCTTTGTGTAACATCCTTGGACAGTTTAGCCACATCACTTCATGTCGGAACGGGCTAATTTTTCTCTAGCCCTGCCAGTTTTCTCATTCCAGGCTTCCAGCTCTTGGCTAACCAGAATGGATGCCATGCAAAGAGGGCACTGGAGTCTACTAGGAGGTTCAGTGGTTCATGGTGGTTCAGATGGAATTGTATTTAATTTTGACATAGGGCCTCCCTTTGAAAAAAGGTGGCTGTTAAACCCACTCAGAATATAGTATGTCAATGTTTAATGAAACGTGGCATTGGCCTTGTTGGCCCACACGTAACAGAGGCCAGCCAAATGCACTGGAGATGATGTCATAATAGGTCTCCTGTTGGGTTAAACATGCTCATACTTCAGATTTCATTACAAGCTTAATGGGCAAGCAAGGATCTCCTCAAACTCATCTGTATTTTCCAGTGTAGGTAGCGTTTGTGCAGCAGAAAGAAAGGACCCTCATTTATATGCAAGGAGTTAGGAGATTAAAATTCAAGGTGAGCTAAACATCCCACGCAGGGAAACTCATGAATGGGGGCCCACTCTACATGTGAGGCTTTTAAGTACCTTCATTGCCAAGAACTGCCCCAGCTGGTGACCTCCAGCCTTGATACAGCTCACAAATAACTCCAAGAGGGCCTCAGCACTGCGGCTCACCGGGCTGCCGATGTCTCACAGAGAAGTGTGCGTTCCATTGGGAAGACATGTGCACAGTTCATGAGATGGGTGGCTCATAACAATGGTAATTGTGTTGGGGGCAGCAGTGTCTGGCTGTGGTTGCGAAAGTCCCTTATGCATAGCTTGGCTGAACAATGGTGTGTGTGTGTGTGTGTTGGGAGGGGGAACACAACAACATGCTACTGGTATTTGAAGGGTGTTAACAGCCAAGGAGGACAGCAAGGGAGACCCCACGCACACTCTGGGGGCACTGGGACCCCGATGGATCCTCCCCTTCTCTGGACTTTCAGAGAACTTCTTACAGTTTTGAGTGGACTTTCTCTGCCCTCTGCTGATTGGTTGTTTGCTCCAACCTTGAGTCTTCCCACGCCCAGGCAGTCTCTTCACACCACACCTGCCTCTCTTCTCCCTGCCCTGTACCCCTCATGCCCCTTCCCTTCCCTTTCTATTGAGCTGATACCCACCTAACTAAACCCACCCAAAACAAAACGGTGGCACTAGCATGCCATTTGCCACCACCACACTATTCGCTCTGCTTGTGTGTCCCAGCTCTTCCCCGACCCTGTGTCAGTCTGGTCTGTACAGCCCCTAGCACCATGGGACTCTATTCTTGGGTGGCCCTTAAGCACTGCAGTGATAAACTTGACTTACTTAATTAGTGTGCTACTTGGGTAATAACTAGAACACATGGGATGGAACTAAGATGGGGAAATACAGACAGAGTATCAGGGGACCATGTCCTGGTAGCAAAATTAGTTATGTTCTTTGGATTTGTACAGAAGTGGAAGTGGCGCTTGTTCGCGGTGCTAGGCACTGCTGCCGCAAATCCCAAATCCAAAATGTCTTAGGGAAAGACTCTTCCTTAGGGACGGCATGGCAGGCCCATGGCTTAGTGACTTTACATTAGAGCAAACCAAACCCTAGACAATGTCCCGGGAATGGCCATTCTGCACTGGGAGAATCAATGAGCGCTCTTCCATCGCTGACTTCTCAAATAGCTCTAGAGGCCACAGCAGGTGCAGCCCGAGCAGAGAGCCTGGCCCTATGCAGAAGATGGGAGAGATTCATGTACAGAATGTATATGATGAGGCTCTGTAAATACACTCAGACCCCACCTGGAGCTGGCTTCACAGGATTGCAAAGCAGAAGCCCGTAGAGTTGTTGGGAAAATGCAGAGTTTCCTTTAATTTGTTTCTTCTCCTCCTCCTGCTGCTGCTCTCTCTTGCACCTATCCTGCCCTTCATGCTTTATAATAATTAAACTATCCATTACACAAGTTCCACGGTGAGGTGCCCACCCATAGGACATTAATACTTGCTCACCACAATAACAGCCCCACATCCGATCGTTTACATCCCCGTCTGCCCACCTTCCTCCCCCCACACCTGAAATACACAGCTAGGCGCAGCCTGCCCGGAAGGTGAACACGCCCAGGCTCTAGCAGACCCAGGGGTGAAGTGAGCTCCAAAGCTGAGGATCTCTCACAGGAAATACCTTCCCAACAGCCACTTTCCTTTTCAGTTCTCTGCCTGTGTGTCTTTGTGCTGGGTGCTCGGTACTGGGTGGTGGGCGTGCTACAATAGCGAGGGTGCTTCCGCTCACCGCCACCACGCTGGTGTTGCTCACAGTGGGACGTCGCCAAGGGAAGTGGTGGAGTCCCCATCTCTTGGTGTCAGCACCTCAAGTCCGGCTGCCTTTCTGGAAGATACCCTTTAGGCCAGAGGATATGAGGCCACCACAGGGCTAAGTGAGTGGAGTTCTCTGGCCTGGGCTATAGAGGAGGTCAAACTCGATGATCTCATAGGCCCTTCGGGCCTTAGAGACAATGGAGCGATGAAGGTGCTTTCAAAGAGAGCTAAGTACAAAACCTTTGGGGGCCGTGTACATCCAAAGTGACCCGTCCTCAAAAACAAACACCATCTCTAATAGCATTGACTGGCCTCACAAAGCCAGGAGGCCTCTAAATTGTACAGGTAGGTAACATAGCAACTGCATGTTCTTAGTCCTGACCCCGTGCTCCCCCGTACCCCACGCCCTTGTGCCCTACACCCACCCACTTTCCGGTTACGTGGCCTCATGTGCTACTTCTCAGCATAAGCAGGCGGAGTCCCCAGAGCGACGACACAGCGCTCGGTACACAACAGAATGGGTGTTAATCACTGGAAGAGGGGTCAGAGGATACTCCCATCCTGCCTCTAATGCTTTCACCTGCCTCCCTCCCCCACACCCCCCAGCACACTCCCACCCTGACCCTCCTCTCAGGGGAATTTCCTGCCTCCTTCCTGTCTGGGCAGAGCCACGCCCGTGTGGACCCATCTGTAGCTGTGCCACGCACACTGACCCAGCAGCACCGGGACTCTGAGATAGCGCCTTGCGCATGGCAGGGTCGGGGTCCCAGACTGCAAGCTCTTTGGGGCAGGGACTGACTGGCTGCCAGCTGCGTTTGGACATCCCCAGCAGAGTCTTTCCTGTATTTATCCTAGATGTGTAGACACACTGACGGCCAGCAGCTAGCCAGGTGCCATGCACATAACCAACCAATACCTCACAAACACCCCAACATAATACAGCGCAGCAGCAGTGGGACCCCCACCGCCTCAGCTGCCCCCTCCCATGATCCTCCTCCACTTCCAAAGGGCTGCGGGAAAGAGGAATGTGGCAGTGAGCCCCAACGGGCGTCGGACCAGGGATATTTCAGAGAGGGGCTGGGAGTGAAGTCCCACCCCACAGGGCCCTCCCAGCCAGCCCCCAGCCCCCTCTCAATCTGCCGGAGCAGCTCCAGCCACAGCCCTCCTGCTGATCCCAGCTGTGGTGTGTCCCTGGGGAGAGAGGCACCTAGCAGGTACGCAGGTCCAAAGCCACTTAGAGCTTTAGAGGTCAAAACCAGCTCCTGAAACTCCCCCTGGAATCCCAGAGGCAGCAGTGCAGATCCCGGAGCCCAGGTCCCAAGCATCGCAGCAAGATACGCCACTTAGCCCACGGCCGCCCCATAGAGCACCTATACCTGCAGGGACATAGGCATCGCTCACAGGCTCAGAGCCTGTATCCGAGCGGAAGGCTCCTCCCAACCTGGCCATGGCAGCTAGGTGTCTGTGATGGGATGTACAGACCCCACGCTGGCCAGGAAGGGGTTACCGAGAGCCTGTGGGCCCAGTCATCCCGCCTGCGAGAGCAGCTGGGTCTCGAGGGAGGGTTAGAAGAGGAAAAGTACAGCTCAGCACTGTGAAAGAAGGCCCAGCTGGGGACAGGACCCCAGAGATTCCTAGATGTCAGAGCCCACTTAAGGCACATAGGCCTGGTGCGGGATCAGCTTGTGTCTTTTCTCTTTTGCCCCCCATAACTAGTTTGGTTCCTCTTTTGGGGGCCCTGCAGACAGGCAGCCAGGGGACAGCCTGTGAGGGCCCGGTAGGAAGCAGCCCGGGGATACAGCAGAAGGTCTCTCATATACTTCACAGAGGGTACCTGGGCTGGAACCCACCGGCCCACCTACGGCAGGGCGTGAAGGCCCCGGGGCCAAGGACTAGCAGGTCCAAAAGCCTGAAGTTGGGCCTAAGCTCTGGCGTGACGCTGCCAGACCCGTGGTGTGCTGAACTCAGTTGTCCCCAGAAGGGGCCGGACTAAAAGTGACCTGGCCAGAGGGCCGAGTCCCAAGAAGCCGCAGACCACCGCATGGCTAGCGCAGGCCATTGCCAAAAGAGGAGGAAAGCTGCTAGGCCACACCCGGCCAAGAGCGGGTGCAGAGACTCCCTGTTGGGCCCCCAGGGAAAAATCAACCAAATGGAGAAAAACCCTGCACACAGACCCCAGCAAAAGTGCCATGCTGCTGCTGCTGCTGGCTGGTGGGGGATGACCCCCTATGCAGTCCAGCGCTGCAATGGCTCTAGCCCACCGCTGGTCCAATGGAGCCCTGATCTCTGCTGGTGTCTCTGAACCCAAATGATACATACTACTGGGCTACGAGTGCTTCGCTCAGGTATGGAAACCCGTTGGGGTGCTTTGCTCTGTGACGTCTCTAGCACATAGTTTGGGTTATGCGTGTTATTGTCAATCTTTCCCCTTAATTAAAACCTTCTCTTTTTTCAACGAAAATACAGTTTCCAAATATGGGCTCCACTCTCTTTGCAGTGACATCGATGGGGAGGAAATCACGACCATACAGTAGCTCACGTTTTTCCGAGCCTTAAAGTCTTGTGTTTTTGTTCTAAATCTGGAACATCGAGTTTGCGCGTGGGCTCTAAAACGGCAAAGCAAGGTCTCCTGGTGCTACTGTGCGGACCTGGCACTGGAGTACAAGAGACAAATGAACATTCCTGAGTTCTCTCATAGCCTGAGCAAGAAATGAACCAGCGATGGGAAATGTATGAGCGACTCTGTGTCCATAATGTAGGTGTTATTCTCCAACGGATCTGAAGAACTGAATCTCACACAGGTGGGCAGAGTCAGCTCCAATCTGACAAGGACACAGCCCAAGGGCTGCTCAAACTCACATACTGCACAGGGGCTTGGATACCATGACAATGAATGTGGAATAAATACCTACAGGGATTAGACAGAAACGTCACCAGGGGCTTGATTTTCTTCTCGCATACACCAGCATTAGTCCGTTGGATCTAGTGGGGCTGCTCCTGATTCACACAGACATGAAATCAGAATATGCCTCTTGTGTAGGTCCCCATGGCCTATCGATTCCCTTCCCATGCATATCCATCACCTCTCTTCCCTCTGCCCACAGCAGGTGCAGATTAACATTTGAAAGAATTCCCCGAGATGCAACACAGGGGATTTGCCTATCCAGTAACTCCAATAATTCACCGCTCCAATTACTCGGGGTGTTCTCGAAGCCGCGTTCTTTAACAGCTCGAAAGCCTGTCTGCATGCTTAGCCATATCAATTGCATTAATGCAAAGAAAAGCCACACTGGTGGTATAATGCAAAAAGGCAGCTCACATGAGCCATCGCGACGCTATCCAGTCCAAATAGCCCCACCTCACATTGTGAGCTCATCTGAAGAGTAAGGGCCGGGCTCCTCTAGCTAAAAGGCCTGATTTGTTAGCTGAAACAAATGAAGTTGCTTTGTCAGGGCCAGCGTTTTATAGCTGCTCCTAATAAATGACGTTCACTCTCTGTAGAGACCTGGCTTCCTCTCTTCCTGGGGTCTGGCTTTGCTTGTAACTCAAACACAGCTAAACACAACTTGCATGCCAGTCATGGTTGTTCCTACGCATTTCCTCTCCAGAGCCTCTCTGTCCCAGACACCCCCCAGCAGGAAGTGATTATTCCCCTCTATTTGGCACTGGTGAGGCCACACCTGGAGTATTGTGTCCAGTTTTGGGCCCCCCACCACAGAAAGGATGTGGACAAATTGGAGAGGCTGAGGGAACTGGGCTTATTGAGAAGA
>NW_020699449.1:13427434-13465415 GCF_002925995.2 Terrapene triunguis | reverse complement strand
TTGGAGGTTTTTAAGGCCTGGCTTGACAAAGCCCTGGCTGGGATGTTATAGTTGGGGTTGGTCCTGCTTTGAGCAGGGGTTGGACTAGATGACCTCCTGAGGTCTCTTCCAAACCTAAACATCTATGATTCTATATGATGGAAACCACTTCAAGCCAGGGGGTGCTGCAGCACCCCAGGTTCCAGCATCTATGCCTCTCACAGAGATCGGTGCCTTTCGCTGCTGGCGATGCTCAGCAATGACCGCTCATGGGAGCTCGGCACCGGAGGGGGAGGCAGAGGAGGACGTCCCTCCTCACTTTCAGCCCACTGGTCAGGGTACTTACTTGAGAGCCCTCTGGTTTAGGAGCCCCGCCTGAGGGGGAAAAGGGATTTGACTAGGGGGTCTTCCACCACCTCGCTAGTGTGTGCTCTAACCATTGGGCAATGGGACATTCTGGTGGGCGGGGGCCCCTCACTCTCTCCTGTTCAAGCTGTGCCCCTGTGACTAAATAATAAAAGATTGACTGTAGGAGAGAGGGACTCTGTAGCTGCTGGTTAAAGAACTCATCTGGCAGACAAAGGGTTAGTGGAGCAGAGGGACTGAATCCTATAATTCTATAGCGCCCATCCAGCAGCTTCAACAGGAGAGACTGAGGGAGTCTCCCAGCAGACTAGCCCCTAGCTCCATGGCTCAGGCACTCACCTGGGAGGGACCAGATCCCTGTTCAATCCCCTTCCCCTCAGGAGGGGGGACTTGAGCCAAGAGTCTCCCACATTCCAGGGGGCTAACCACTGGCCTCAAAGTTATGAGGGAGCTCTTCCCCCAGCTGTTTGGGGGGAGCTCGCGTGCAGGCCCCTATCTGAGCACGCCTACCGGATTGCGCCCTGCACGTGAGTTCCATGGACCTCTCCTCCCCAGATCGTGCCTCGCCCTGGCCCTCAGGTGGGGGAGCAGAACCCAGGCCCCTAGAGGGAGCTGCAGGTGTTTAGGCACCGGCAGGATTCAGGGGCAGTTTTGTGAGTCGTAGTGGAGCCTAAAACGGGGCCCCTGTGTCTGTGGATAATCAGAGACCCTTGTGGGTCACAGGATAGCCCTGGGTTTAGGGGAATGCACCACATGGCCACTCTCCGTGAGCCACTAAAGAAAGATTTCCATAAGCTAAACCTACCTCGCTCTGATTCTAGTAGGGGTTTCTCCCATTCTGCAGGTTTCTTCTTTGTATTCCAACACCCACCCCTTATGAGCGACTTTAGATACCCATTGTGTAACAGTGAAAGTTATGGCTGGCCACCACTTCTGGCAGGAGTGTCCTTCAGCTAGCAGGGTGGATAAATAGGTGCAATAAATGGAGTGTGGGAGAAAGACGGTCATATAACCAGACTGCAAATCCTACCCATAAATCTTCACCCCCAGCCTTGGCATGGATCTCAGTGAGGCAGAGGGGAAGAAATGACCTGAGCTCTAACAAATCAGCTTTATTTACAAGCCCCGCTGTTCTCTTTGGCAATGGAGGAGCAGGGTGTATAACTCAAACAGCTTCTCGCCTCTTCTGTGACTCATGCCTCTTTCATGTCTTCGGTCAACACAATCTTCTCACCATCTTATCTAGTTTTCACAAGGTCTCATGAATCAGCATCTTCTCCTCCTGCTTTCTTGTTGTGGTTTAATACCTGGGGAAAAAACCTTTCATCACCTTTTCTATTTGTAGGGGCTTTTAGCTTAAATAAGAGTCAGAACAAGTTTCAATCTTTCCCATATTGCTTAGTCTGGAGGTCACACATCTAGATGCAGTTCTGCTCACAGGGGACTCAGGAAGGATATAGTGGAAACAGAGAAATAAGACTGATATGATTCATGGGGATATTTCCCCCCCCAAACAATGCAAAATTGGCCTTTGGAACTCACTGCACCAGGATATTATCAGTGTCAAAAAGCTTAGCAGCATCAAACATTGATATGAATAAAACAGGTCTAGAATTATAATAGCAAAGCTTTGAAATTAAACAACCTTGGTATGGACATAAACCCCATGAGTTAATGCAGCAATCGACCTCTAACTAGGGGGGTTGAGGAGGAGACTGTCCCTGGGGCAGGTTAGCCCATAACTGCCTATTGCAGGAGTTTTTGCACCTTCCTCTGAAGCCGTTGGTACTGGCCACTGGCAGAGGTTGGATACTAGATTAGATGGACCACAGTCTGATCCAGTCTGGCAATTCCTATCTTCCTGTTTTGTACTGTCCTCTGTAATACCAAAAAGCGAGGCTGGATGGACTAAGAATGTTTTGCACCTTTAAAATGTAACTGTGTAAACGTTCAGATTTAGAAAACCCCATATCAAAAGAGACGACTTTTTAGAGCTGATAGAGATTTCTTGACTAAAACATTTTCCCATCAGAAAACGTGATTGTTTTGAAATAGAAACCTTTCATGGGAAAATGTTGATTTAGACTAACTCTTTTTTTTTTAAATTTCTGCTTGGGAGAATATACATTTTTGGCTTCAAAACAAAAGATTTCATCTCAAATTGTCAATTTGAGAGGAGAAAATTCATTTTGACCTATTGAATCCTTTCATTTCCATCAAAAAATGTTGACATTTTCTGTTCCGGCTCAAAACTTTTTGGAATATTTTGACTGTTCACTAGGATTTGGAACAGAAAGTAATTTTGAAATACCTGAATTTCCTGTGAAGAAAAAAACTCTCATAATCTAATACTTCCCTGGAGAGAGCTCTTCCCTTTTTGAGGTCAATAATTCATGTTAGGAAAGCAGCAGCTGCATGTCTGAGCTGATGAGAGGGAGAGAATTGTCTCCTGGCTATTGGCATTCTATGTGAGCATAAATATTTGGTCACCACCAGTGTCATTAGTGAAAAATCAATGCTAGTTAAGCACCGTAATGACAGCTCCACACTTTGATTCAAGTAGCTTCATGGAACATGCTTCTCAGGGAGACACGTTAGAGAGGACATGAGCTGTAATTCTCAGACCACAGCCCAGGGACTAGAATCAGGAGTTCACATGAACGCTAAGCCTCAAACGCTGGGATAATGGTCTTCTGCTGGGTCCAGGTCACAGCTTGATGGAGTGGCATTTTAGGAGTAAGTCAGTTATGAAGCGGCCCTACAGGAATGTGCTTCCGGGCCTCCTGACCCATTGTATTGAAGGGGAAATGTGCCAGTACGTTTTCCTGCACATTTAGGTGGTGTAGACCTTCAATCAGTCTCAGAAGGCTGAATGCAAATGCTCCCATCATGGAGAGAAGAGGCAACTCTGTGAACCATCCACAAGAGGAAAAGCTGGAGGGCCTGGCAAGGTGAAGCGATGCCCCGACCCAGTGACTTCAGGGGTGTCCCCAATAATGGGCTTTGTGCTGGGCCCCTTGGCAATCCTGCCCCACTCCGTGAGCTGCCGCTCAGCAGGGGAGTCACTCCAGTGTGCAGCCACTCCCCCGCTAGAAGTAAGGGGACGGATCTGCATAGCAGCAGTTCTGCTGCCCTGTCCCTGTGCCCCCCCTCCCGCTACCCACCCCAGTGCCCTAGCACGCATGGCAGCCCACAGATCTGAGCTCTGCACTGCTGGGCATGAATACCCTCTCCGCAGTCATTCTGCATCCAGCCCCACCTCCCAGCACCATACTGGAACCACTCTGGCTCTGTCTCACTTGGCTAGGGAGAAAGGGACTGGGTTTTCCCCAAGGGCGCCCCCACTGAACGCAGGGGAAAACTCACATTGATACCATAATGGGACCAGGATCAGAGCCTAATGGCTTGGTCCTACACTCCCATTCACGTCAGTGTCCACAATCCCTCCCTCTGTGTCCAGGCTCCTAACACAGCAAGGCAGATCTCAGAACCAGACCGAGAGTCTCAAGAAGGATCAGGGTTGCCAGCTTGGAAGCAGGTTCCCCCATAGGAGGACAGGCATGGGGTAAATACTGAGACAGATGTAATGGATCCAGGGCATGTCAGGGAGATTCTCACCCACGCCTCACCCTCCTAACATCTATAAGAGATGAAGAAACTGTGTTATCAATTACTGAGGGCCCAGTCCTGCAATCATGCCCTACTGTGTGTAGTGCTTACTACCAGGAGTAGTCCCATAGACATGAAGAAGATTATTTACTCATAGTAGTAAGCGCTACTACCTTCCATGGAGTATTTTAGCAGGATCAAGGCCTTTTCCAACAAAAATCCATTCAAAGCAAAACAGCTCAGGTTAAGAGGGAAGAAAGAAAACTCTTTACCTTAAATGAAAGAAAGATAGAGGTAGGAGGTAGCGTCGGTGCTCAACGTCACCTATGACACGTAGTAAAGTGGTTGGCAGCCCCACATCCCTAACCTGTGGGACACAGGGGGCTTCGTCATGAGCTCCTAATAAGAACTATTCTAACTTAACCTGATTTTCTGACACATGAAGTATGATCCAGTCCAACTGAATGGGAAAGACTTTCCCAACAATGTTTTGTCATTTCCATTCTGGGAAAGACGTAAAACCCTCCTCACCTTCTGGGGCCCTAGATTGAATTTACAAGAAGATTTGTGATAATTCCTTAGAGATGAAAGTATATTGACAACTTAGTTAAAGATTTAAATTGTGTAACAAGTCTTGGTTATGCACGTCTACATTAGCAATACGGAGAACTGCATTACCTTGTCAGCCCATATTGAAACATAATAAACAAAGAGTAGCTGATGTGCTTTCTTTGGATAAAGTGGCTGAATTCCAAAACCTCAGCAAGATTAGTGATTATTTAAAAAATCCTGGGCCAGATCCCTGGATGGTGCAAGCCAGCACAGCCCCATTATGTCCCCACATGGGTTTTTTAAATGTCTTCATCTACTTTCCTCTTGCTGGAGGGTGACTCTCAGTCCTGGGTGCCCTGAGAATGGTTACAACCCAGGCTAGCGCTGGTCAAGCCAGCACACTAAAAATCACAATGACGCCCCAGCAGCACGTGCAGAGGGAGAAGCTAGCCGCTAGAAGACGTGCCTAGCATCACACTGGGGTGGCTATCCCCTCCCGCTGTGCTGTACTTCTAACGGCGCTAGGGTGGGTATGTGTCCTTGAGCGAGAAGTTCAAACGTACACCGCCAGCTCAAAGTGTAGAGGTCTCCTCAGGGTTGGAGTCTGTTTTGGATCAGCCCCCTGGTGAGAAAGAAGATTGTAAAATCAACGCGCCCGCTCAAGGGGCTGGATCCCAAGGAGTTGTTCATGTTCCACCACTTGCGACCGAGGACGTTTTTGATGGCCATTAGGGTGGGGAGAAGCCTTTAATGCCTCATTCATTGGCACATGAATCGCAGCATGCTGAAAGCATCTGAATTCACACCACATCCTCCCGGGAAGAAGCATGACTGCAGTGTGAACCAAACCCTTGTTGCTTTGTAGGCAAATGCCTGACTGCAACGCCAGATAAAAGCATCCGGCCGCACTAGGAACCTCTGCGTGGTGCTGTGTGCCAATGGGACAGAGCCTGCCGTGCTCACTCACCTGCAATCTCCATTGCGGTTTGGGCTTCCGGCAGGGTTTGCCCCAGTACTGTTACCGTGTTACACACCTTGAAAGCAGTGGGGCCTAGTGCACTGGACTGGGTCTCAGGAGAACTGGATCCTTGCCACTGGCATCCTGGGTGACCTTAGGCAAGTCACTACATGCCTCAGTTTCCCCATCTGTAAAATTGGGCTAGGATACTGACTGCCTTTGTGACGCCCTTTGAAATCAATGACTAGAAAGTGCTATACAAGAGCTATGGGTTATTATTATTATCCCTGGGCTGCTTCCTGCTATATTCTCTCACCATTAGGGGAACGAATCCCTCCCAACCCCCTACATTCAGTTCCCCTTTGTTGCATTGTGATTCCTGGTTATTGCCACAGTAATCAGTGCTTTCCCAGGCCTTCCCCCTGCAGCCAGCCTAGGTAACAGCAACACAGCCGTGGGCGCCTCTGCTAGCCAGGCGGACTAGTGGGGCTGTGCCAAGCCAGATGTTGTCTGCGTGACCAACAAAAGCACCCTGTAGCGATGGTGAGAGGCTTTCTATCGCCCAGCCAATCGATTCAGACACGCTCTGCTTTACGGATGACAGGCAGGAGCAAAGGGGAAATCCCCTTCTCTCCCTTTGTGAGATAGTAACAGCTCCGTGCAGGAGAGTCACAGGTAGGCTGGGGAGGTCCAGTCCATGTTGTGTGGGCGTGAGGCCTGCCTTCTATACAGTGATAGCAGTCCTAGATCCATTGTCCACTGCGGTGTACGGGGGCCAGTGGCCACCCCAGCCATGCAAGGGGGGCCTGGCTAGTCGTTCCACAGCTGTGCTGCTCTTCTGAGGGTCCCTGCACAGCCCAGGTATACAGGGCTCCAGGCCCTGAGCCAAAGCCAATGGGAGTTTTGCAGCAGGCCCCAAGGGGCCTGGATTGTCTTACGCTGGCCGTGTGCGCCTCTGACGAGCTCACGTGCACACGCCCCGGCTTCTCCAGCCCCAGCTCCCACCAGTGGAGCTTTCCAGCGGTGCCTACGTGAGCTAGGGTGAATAGATGTCCCGATTTTATAGGGACAGTCCCGATTTTGGGGTCTTTTTCTTATACAGGCTCCTATTACCTCCCACCCCCGTCCCGATTTTTCACATTTGCTGTCTGGTCACCCTAACGGGAGCAAACCCACCCTGCTCGGGTGCTTTGTAAATCTCACTAGGCACCTGTCTGCCTCTTTGGGCAGCTACAGACCTGTGAAAATCCGGCCCTTACTGACACAGCCAAGCTCACCCAGGGGGTCTGTGATGGAGCCAGGAACTAAACCCAGGTCTCCTGGGTCCCACTGCAGAGCTTTCACCCTGAGGTCACCTTCCCTCTCTTTCCAGGGAAGAAAGGTAACAATTCCAACACAACCCCCTCCCTCCCACCCCGGTGGGACACAGAATTCCTCTAGAAACCAATCCAATGACAACAACTGAGTTTGCTGGGGTCACGCAGGGGAGAGAGATGGATAGTTTTGAACTTGTGGAAACTTGACTTGTCAAACTGTCAGACCTAAGTGTTGGGGATGACACTTTGTGCCTGGGAAAAATGTTAAAGACTCACAGCTCTCGGGGAACTGGAAGTGTGTTACAAGGGCTGTGAGGGACTCAAGCCCTGAAAGCAAACAGGCAGGAAAACCACAATCTTTGCTCTTCAACAGGGAAGAACGAACCTTTTGCCCATCGAGCAAAACGTTGTGGAGATGAGGGAGGGAAGGCAGCTTTCCTGAGTCGTTCCAAACTAGGGGGAGGGATGAGCAAAAAATCAGACATTATGTTTTCTGGGATCTGCGTCAGTTACTCGGCTTCTGGCAAAGATCAGAGAGGAGAATGTAAAGCTCGGAGGGGGCTCACACAAAGGAAAAGAGGAAGATTAACTCTTCTCTTTCCTGGGGTCTTCCTCTTCCTTTAAGACTCAGCTACCTTATGATTGCATAAGCTGCCAAGGTCCGGTTGTACTCAGCGATGGTGCTTGCTAGATGCATCTCCTATTAAAGTGAAATGGAATTGCCCTGGCCAGTGGCAGCCGGGGAATGCTGGGCAGTCA
The DNA here is from genome assembly GCF_002925995.2 of Terrapene triunguis. Taxonomy (NCBI): domain Eukaryota; kingdom Metazoa; phylum Chordata; order Testudines; family Emydidae; genus Terrapene; species Terrapene triunguis. The sequence continues at coordinate 13,457,876 of NW_020699449.1, read as the reverse complement.
TGGGCCACTTTTGTCTCTTTTGCAAATCCCTACCCTCTAATAGCCATCGGAACGTAGGCTTATGTCCCAGTCACTGCACTGCAAAGTCCCTTTGCTCTGACTGAGGGCTGACATTGCTGGATCCAAGCAGTGGCCAGGAAGAGCCATGAGCAAGGTTAGGTGCAGGGAAGGTGCGTTGGGTGTTCCAGTCACAATGAACAGAAGCGCTACCTGCAGTAACAGAGAGCACAGGGGGGTTATAGCAACCCGGGCGAGCCTGGGGTGAAAGGGTGGGAGCACAGACAGGATTGCGATAATCATCACATGAGGTTACTCCCTTTGGGCTCTGGAATAAACCACAGGCTGGGCTTCATCAACACGGCTGCAGTTTTTTTCCTGGAAAATCGTCCTCCGTTTCAGAGCGGAGGTGTGGGAAAACAAGGCCATGTCACACAAAGGGGGCCAGCAAGAGGCCGGAGGAGCCTGCCCCAGGCTGGGGAGGAGAACTGGACAGCCAGCCCAACCTACACTCACCCCTCAGCAGCAGTTGCTGTCCTGCAGGGCTCAGCCCGGCTCCCTGAGTTGTGACCTAGCCCACCTGGTCGCAGTGCTGCTCAGGTTTGGAGCATCCACCCCGCCACAGATGGAGGCAGAGGGCCACGCCCCAGGGGAGCTGCGACCACATGAGCCTGCAGGGGTCCTGGATTTTATTCAGATACAAGATGACTGAACACTATAACCTCCACTCCAAAACTGTAGCCTTATTCATAAACTGAGGCATCTCCACAGCATCAAACTCTGTTTTTAATGTACTTGGAGTTTCCTGCTTTCTTCGTTTCTGGAGGAAACGATGATGATCTTCGTGCACTCAGTGAGACAGGCACGTGCATCAAATTGTGCACCCATTTTACCAGACAGCGCATCTTAAATACCAGCATCTGACGAAATGTCTTTGTTTTATCCATTTGTAAAGGAAATCCCATATGCAAACTCCCCACCTTAAATAAATATTAAGCTTGCTCCGCGAAGCACTAAAAACGTGGAAAATGCTTGGGCAACTTCCATTCAGCCCCCTTGTGAGCCTGCCTTATGATACAGCTTTTTAAAGACATGGTCACGTAGTATTTTTTCCACAGAACCCCTGTGTAGCGGGTCGTGCTCACCACTGTGGCACCTCCTGCGGGTTGCTCTGGGAATTAGCTCTGTCCATTAGCAGGGCGCTCCCCTCTTGTGGCGTCTCACTCTCCGTCGCTGCTTCTCCACCGTCTGTGGGGACCCGCATTGCTCCTGGACCGCGATGTCCTCTTCAGGGCACGGCCCTCCCGCTGTGCCCCAACTCCATTGTCTCTCCCCTTCTGGGGGGAACCGGCAGTCCTCCGCCTGGCCTCTCGCCGCAGTGGCAAACTGCAGCCTCTAGTCCAGCCCCTTGCTCAGGGGCAAACTGCAGTCCTTTGGCTGGCCACTTCCCTCGGCAGCCAGTGGGGCAAAGTGGGGGGCCCAGGCCCACCCACTACTCTGAGCCCCGAACCAAGCACCTTATAGCTGGCAGCTGCTCACTGCCTCTCCTTCCCCTCTGCCACTACCTGCTTTCCCTGGGCCACTTCCCCATAGCCCCAGCACCTACTCGGCCCCTATATCAAGGCCTCAGTCTGGAAACCAGCCAGGCTGGAGCTCCGCTTGCTACCGCTACCCTGACCCTGACCCTGACCCTGACCCTGACCCTTCTCTCTACAAACAGCCAGTCCTTCTCCTTCAAGCTCCAGGGAAAGACTGCACTCCTCTCTGCCCTTCAGCCCTTCTTATAGGGCCCAGCCTGGCCTTGATTGGCTGCTTCTAAGCCTTCCTCTGATTGGCTGGGTTCTGCGTAGCCACTCCAAGGGCTGCTATTAACCCTTTGCCAGCCAGTGAGGGGCAGCTGCCCCGTCACACCCTGCCTCGCTCAGGGTGCAGCCAGTACGGTGCTCAGGGAACAAGGCAGTAGTTCATTATTTCTTTGTTATCCTCTCTGTTCAATGTGTGGCCCTGCCTCATTCACAGCACTCACAGAGTCCATCTGAGGAGAGCTTGTGATCCAACCCTGAGTTTCCTGCAAAGAGAGGTAGATTTGTCCCTTTATAGTTGGCAGTTTATTGCCGATTAAATGGCTGAGTCACCATCCATCTGTAGACTAGCAGCTTTTCATGAAGAGTTTAGTGTAGTATAATATTGGTAACCACTTCCTTGATTTTCATGACAAAGCTGTTAAAGATACAGAAGGGCAGTCCTGTGGTTTTGGCCCAGGCCTGGGCATCAGGAGACCCATGTTCTGTTCCTGGCTAGTCCAGACATTTCTTGTGTGACCTGGGAAGTTAAGACAGAATTTTCAAAAGTGCCCACTAACTTTGGGTACCTCCTTTGGGAACATCCAACTTTCGACACCTAGGCAGGGCCAGATTTGCAGAAGCACTCAATACCCAGGAGCTCCCATTGTTCGGTGCCTAGAAGGGAGCTGAGTACCTTTCAAAAGCCACTTCACTTCGTGCCGAAATGGGAGATGGGAGCTGCACAGTTCTTTGGAAAATCTGGCCCTTTGGGCCTAGTTTCCCAAGGTGCCGACCGTAGACCAGTTCAGTGGAAGGCAAGGAGAGTGGCGGGCATCGCACCTCTGAAAATCAGGGCCTATACTTACCGTCTCCCCAGTGGGAGCCTAAAGCCCTTAATGTGCCTCAAAGCACTTTGAGTGGGAAGGCGGTGTCTAGGTGCAAAGAATTAACGATGAAAAACAGGGGAATGGCCTGCTTCCTGTGATTGGGCAATAAATATTCCTAGCCGCTCATGATGTTGCCATTGCAACATCTGGGCATCCACACCAGAGGAAAAACATGCCCCATCTGCATATGCTTTAACTTTCCTTTTAGGCAAACCACAGCAAGGCCTGTCGTGTCTGAGCAGAGTACAGTATTAGTACATGCAGCTGGAATTTGGATAGGGGTGCAGCTGGATCACAAAAGTTATCAAAGCAAAATTAGACCTTCAATGATTATTCATTAGGCATAAGTGAGTAGGATATTTAATGCACCATTATACAAATCTTCTCAAGAGACTTGGCAAATATCATCTTTGTTGCCTGCATCAGTTACAGCATCCATCACTCAGGCTGACTTGAGATAAAGAACAAAGGACTGTGTAAAGATAGCATTTACATTTTCCTGGGAAACATACATGGCCTCCTTAAATATCTCTATTACATGCACCCAGTGACTTGCTTTCATCTCTCTCTGTTAATATTCACTGTCAAGGCTCGTCCTGGGGATCATGACAGTTCTATTATATGTTAACAGGCCAACCCATCTTCTGATTGAATGCGTAGAGTATGTTGTGCAGAGAGATCAAATCTGAAACGGCTTTGTTTTACGGAAGCTGATTCACTAAGGCCCTGATGCTTCAAAGACTTATTACACCCAGGCTTTACTTCACATCCGTGAGTTGCTCCAGTGGTACTATGTAAATTAAGCACGTGAGTGCTTGCGGGATTGGGACCTGTGGCTTCCAGATCTGTTACACACTTTTCATCTCATTTCGGAGAAGTTGGCCTTTTCACCAAGTTCTGAGTTCATAAGTTCCTTCTGTGCTTATAATGAGCTCCAAGCATGTACAAACCTAGATCCCCTCTAGTCAAGGTTCATTTAAACTTCCCTGGACCTAGGCTAAAGATAGTGGCCAGCCCATTGCAAAATCCTCCCAACACGACCAGGTTCGGACATGCCGCACTGAAAAGATACGATTGCTAAACGCCGGTGGACTTTGCCTAAATGAGGAGCAATGAACCTCTCATTGACACTAATGGAATGAAACATCGTATAGCAAGGTCCACTCTGAAAGTACACCATTGTCTCAAGACGTATTAATGGCCTAATTAAGGACAAGAAGCAACTTCAGTGTCAGGTTGATGACCTATAAAACAAAACTAGGATTGTGAATTCCTCAGCAGGCCAAATCACACAGATATTCTGGTGTGTCTCTTTCTCCATTGCAGTCAGTGGGGCCAGATCCCCGCGGGTGTAAATTGGCTCTATCTCCATTACAATCAGTGGAGCAGCACCAATATACAGCTGAGGATCCATTTATTTGATCTTTGGACTCTCGTGGACACGGCCTGGCTACGATCCATTTTTCTTTACTCTTTAGTTTCCTTTTTATTCCCTCCTTCCGGGGTTTCCACGTCTGGCCACGCAATAGGGAAGTCTGTTGAACCGAGGAGGGAACTGGCTTGGGGTTTATATGTATTTGCTGACTGTGGCTCCCTTTCCCGGGGCTTTCCCTGTGAATTGTGGGAGAAGGGGTCTGGTGCAGGGCCTGTTTGATTGGAGGACAGTGGTCTGGAATTCCCGGGAGGAGGAGGAGGGCTTGGGTTTACCGAAGGCCTCAGGGGAAGGTGAAGTTATGGGGGCTCGCATTCTCCCCATCTCTTCCACCCCCAGCCCCTGCTTTCAACCCCGGGCTTGTTTTCCCAGTGCAGAGGTGTGGAATGCTGCCCTCGCCGGGCACGGGCGTCCTGCAGAATGCACTGATGCTATCTGCCGGTGCCTTGCGGCGTGCATGGGACCAGGCTTGTCAAGAATTTTCCTATTTCCGTGATGAAAACTGATAGTTTCTCTCCCTACCTAATGCTCAGACTAGACGCCACCTGACTTATCGGCCCAGATCCCTTGGGCCAGCCCAGCTGCATTTGGTGCGTGGGAAAGGTGGCTCCCAGCCTCAGCCGCCCTGGGGCCGTGCCTAAGGGCAGCTCTAAGTGACACCAGCAGCACAGTCGCCTTGGCTCGGCTCCGCTGGCAGGGACCAGCTGGAATAGAGTGTGCTCTGGCTCTGCCGTCTCGCATGTGAGCGTGGGCCCGGCTTAGAGGTGGGCATGCTGGCGTCATACGCCCTTGGAGGCCAGCTCCCATCCCTGCTGTGCGGATCAGCCCAAAGGGGCTGGAGCAGGGGCCCCATGGTCTCTCCTAGCACAGTGGAGAAGGGCACTGGAATCACTTTGCTGCCTCTATATGGACCTTCCCCACGTCCCATTACTTTGTGATGTTCTGTCCCCTGGTTTTCTCTTTCCTCTTCACTTGTTTGGCAGTTTGTTTGCCCGGGGAAGATCAACTTACTTCTAGCACTGGGATATTTGAGCGATCCTGCTTAGGTGAGCATTGGAGAGACCACTGCTGGATACTGTGTCCGGTTATGGTATCCACTCTTCCGAAAAGAGGGTGACAAATCGGGAAGGGTTCAGAGAAGAGCAACAGGAATAAGTTACGTTCTGGAAAAGTTGCCTTACAGCGAGAGGCTAAAGAAGCTCAATCTATTTGTTTATCCAAGAGAAGAATTAGAGGTGACTTGATCCGTCTACAGTACCTACACGGGGAAGAGTTTTGAGAGCAGAGGGCTCTTTAGTCTAGCGGATAAAGGCGAACAAAATCCTGTGGCTGGAATTGGAAGCTAGATGAGTTTCAGACTAGAAATACGGTGCACATTTTTAACAATCAGGGGAATTAACCATAGGAACAACTTACCTAGGGATGTGGTGGGTTCTTGATCACTTGGAGTCTTTAAATCAAGCTTGGTATCTGTTTCTAAACTATATGCTCTAGCTCATCCATAAGATATGGGCTTGATGTAGGAATTGCTTGGTGAAATTTTATCACCTGTGCTATGCAGAAGGTCAGACTAGACAATCATAATGGTCCCTGCTGGCCTTAAATTCTGTGCAACTTTGAATCTATGCTTCATGACCAATTTTCCAACTGGTTTCAATAAGTCTGTTCTCCTGCCTGAGGTTCTACAAGGGGCCCTTTCCTGCTGCCATCGAAGCTAATGAGAGCTTTGCCATTGATTTCAGTGAGAGATGGACTGGTCTGAACGGTGGCTTGGTTGGAGAACAGTGGAGGGGGTCAGAGAGTTAGCCGTGTACTCAGCCCCAGCCACTTACCAGCCCCTGATTTTCTTGTCACTGACTTTTCTTTGTGCCGGTGAAATAAGACGGAATGCAAGTTTGATCACTTCCTCTCTCCTTAGAACAAGCAGTTGTCTTGCCAACTCTGAAGAAACCGTTCCTGGAGCGGAGAACCTACAAACTACTGCCCAGTATCAAACCCACTGCTCTGGAGCAAGGACAGCCAGAAGCTCGTCGGGGTCATCTAGCTGAAGGCAATAGGCTAGACCCCTCCCTCCCCTACACAATCCAGACTGAGCCCTGGACATGGAGTGCAAACCGCGCTGGAGGTGGGGAGTGGCTGCACACGTAGATGCTGAGTGAGACTGGAGAGAAAGCAGAGTCTGTCTGTAGCAGGGTGCTCTCCCACACCAGCGCTCCCATTTCTTTCCTGCTTTCTCTGGCCCAGCCCAACCAAGAACCGAGGTGAGCCGAGGAGGAAGCGGGCACTTCAGGGCTAGAGCAATCGACACTGGACAGGGACAGCTACTGTGAGCATGGGCTGGAGAGCTGCAGAGAGGCACAGAATGCCCCCAGACCCTCCTTGTCCCCTTCAGGGCTGAAAGTAACTTACAGGACTTACCGGTACTGCCGGAGTCCTGAGGGGGGAGTGGCCTCATCTGGAAGAGGCGTGGCCTCAACCGGAGGAGGCGGGGCCTCTCAAGATTTAAAGGCCCTGGGGCACTGGCTGTGGCTGGGAGCCCCAGGGCCTTTAAATCAACCCGGGGCTCCCAGCTGCAGAGGTGGCTGGGAGCCCCCGGGGCTCCGGCTGCCGCGGAGCTAATCCCCACTGCAGTTCCGGCAGCTGGGCTCGGGCATTGATTTAAAGGGCCCGGAGCTCCCGCGGCTGTGGGGAGTCCCAAGCCCTTTAAATCCCGGCCGCGGAAGCTGGTGCGGTCCGGCACGGTGTACTGGCTCTTGCCGGTACGCCATACCAGACCATACCGGCTTATTTTCACCTCTGGTCCCCTCTCAGGTGTCCCCACACACCAGCAGCCTGAACCATGGGCCCCTACACCCGCCTCCTCCCAGGAGACTCAGCTCTGGAGGGACCCCCCTACAACTCGTCCCAGGTGCCTCCTCACCGCACTCCGTCCCTCACCCCTCCCTGCTGGCCAGCCTTGCCCTCGGCTGATGGGTCTGTCCCACTTCCTGGCCAGTCCCCGGCACTGAGAGGAGCCCAGCAGCCGGCACACTGCAATGTGCGCACGCAGAGCGGGACCCGGGCGCCAGCCATGACACGCTCCCAGCTGTGATGCGCACGGTCGCTAGTTAAAGTGGTTGGGCAATGGCCTGGTGCCCCCCATCCCTGACTCCTCGGCCTATGACTGCAAGCACATCAGACCTGGCTTCTGCGAACTACCCCCCTCCCCCCCGCTCCCCAGGACACCGCAGGAAGTTCAAGGTCTCAGCCCTGACTTGGACCTGGGTTTGCCTCATGCTCAGAGCCAGGACAGCTGCCACCAAACCCACAGTCTACCCCAGGGGTGAAGCGGCTGGGTGCAGTCCACAGATCTCTCTGGGGAACCCCTTCAGGCCGTCCGAGCTGCCGCAAACCAGGCCCGTGCCCGTTCCTGGAGCAGGGTACACTCCTTCCACCTGCCTCCGCTGCACAGGACACTTCCCAAACACGGAGCTTTAAAAGCCTGGATTCAATCTCTCCACTGGGAGAGGAACAGAGAAGGAAACCCGAGTGGCAGATGCCTCCCAGGAGCTGCAGAGGTGAACGGAAAGACCCTCTGAGTAACTGCTTCTCCCGCTACACAGCCCACAAGGCTCCGTCCTCTCCCCAGTGTTGTTCACCCGTCTGTAGGAAGCTGGTGAGAAGACCTGGGCTGACACGCCAGCCGCAGGCAGATAACAGCAGCCCCTTTCCCTCAGACACAAACAGCACCACCTCCCCGCTGGCTCAGTGCCCGGCGGAGAGCAGCACCCGGATGAAGACCAGCTGGCTAGAGCTGAGCCCACAAAGACGGAGGCAATGCAGTTCGGAAAGGGGCAGCACTGTGAAGAACTGGCCTGCTCTGTAGCATTCCCACGCCGGAGAACACCTGCCTGCATTGTGTTAAGGGTAGGGTGACTGGAAGTCCCGATTTTATAGGGACAGTCCCTATTTTGGGGGCTTTTTCTTATATAGGTGCCTATTACCCCCCCACTCCCATCCCGATTTTTCATACTTGCTGTCTGGTCACCCTAGTTAAGGGTAGAGGCAGGATTCCTTGAAGGCACCAGTTCCTGGCTCCAGTGCTCTTCCCCCAGAACTGCTTTCTACAGTGAGCTAACCTGTGCAGACATCACCTCATGCTGAAATCAGTGGAAGCTGGGCAGGTGTAAATCGGCCCCTGAAATTTCCCAATCTGCAGTTTATATACCTCGGCAAGCTCAGGGCAGCTGCAGCATGTGGTATTCAGGGGAGACCTGCCTTCGTTTTATTTAACGGTTGGAACGTCTATGGCACGCAGAGGTCAGGTGACTTGTCCACGTTTACACTGAGTCATTAGCTTGGAGTGAGACAGGACTTGGGCCCTTACCATCTCCCCGTGCATTGCTCTAGCGGGCAAAGCAAACCGCCGCCATGTTGACAGCCTTCTTAAAACAAAAGCAAACTAGGAATAAACGCAGTAGCCAAACCCAGGCGACTGACTTTGGCTTGCTGTTTAGTAGGGAGCGCGTTGGAGGAAAGTTTTCTCTGCGTGCTGCACGACATGGTATACAGCAAAATTAAATATCAGCTTTTATCTTGGAAATAACCAGTTTTCTCAGGTCACAACAAACCAAAACGTGTCTTGGCTGGAAATATGTTACTAAGCGTGATTCATCTCCAAGCTCCAATGCCATCGTAGGAGGTTTTCAATTAGATTCCAGTTAGCTATGCAGGGACACCAGCATTCGTAATCAGGAGGTGTTGCTGTGAAACTAACACGGTTGCAGCTTTCACGGTGCTTGTGGGAAACAGTTGCAGGCCCATCTGCTGGCTGGTGAGCTGGAATGAAACTGTGATTTGTAAGGGATTAAAAAAGAGACGAAATCTGGTTTTGTTTAATTTCCGTTGTTCTAAATGGACAAGGCAGTCAAATGAGTTCAGCTTTGAAATACATCAACCCTGTGGTTGGACACACTCACTCTTTGCAGACGGGACAGTGCCCACTTGCAAGCGCCTCTTGCTCTATTTGCAGGATTTATTTTATTGTGGCAGTGCCGAGGAGGTGCACTCATAGAGCAGGGCCCCGCTGTGCTAGGCGCTGTACAAACGCAGACTAAAAAGGGCAGCCCCTGCCCCAGAGAGCTGACACTTTAAAACAGACCAGTCTCATTATGTTGGAGCTGGAGGATAGATCGTGTCCCCCGTGTGGGGGTAAAGTCAGCTGGGAAAACGCCACCAGTGGAAGGCTCAGAGAGCTGCCAAAGACTGACCAGGGGAGGAATGGGGTGTGTCTGCTTGGAGGGTGAGCACAGCGGCTCTCCGATGCTGCAGACAGATTGAGCTCCATTGCGGGGCAGGGCAGGGCAGGGAGGGCTTATTCTCATTGGAGACTTGTGGCAATCACCTTCCCCCCGCAGAAGAAACGGTTCACACCGAGGGGATTCAGTGCTGCTAGGGGCCGAATTTGGGCCTGGTTCTCTGATGCTGGGCACCCTCAGCCCCCATGACTCCAGGTCTGAAAACAAGGCTCTTAATTCCCACAGGTATTTCCCCATGGAGGCCATGGGGAGCATCTGCCATCTGCTACACCCTCTCCCTACAAACCACCCAGGGGCTGGGAGCTCGCTGGGCAGTCTAAGAGAAGCAGCAGCTCTTCTCAACCCTCTGAAAGACTCTGAGGGTATGTCTTCTCTACCCGCCGATCCGGCGGGTAGCAATCGGTCTATCGGGGATCGACTTACCGCGTCTAGTGAAGACGCGGTAAAATCGATCCCTGATCGCTCTGCCGTCGACTCCGGAAATCCACCTCGGCAAGAGGCGGCAGCGGAGTCGGCGGCAGCGCGGCAGCGGTTGACTTTCCCCCGTCCTCACCGCCAGGTAAGTCGACCTAAAATACGCAACTTCAGCTACGGTATTCACGTAGCTGAAGTTGCGTATCTTAGGTCGGACCCCCGCTGCAGTGTAGACCCAGCCAGAGCAGCACGTTTTCTGCTGCTCTGTCCCCCCCAAGAATATTGGTGACACCCAGCTCTTATCTGGCACTTTCCGTCAGCAGAGCTCAAAGCGCTTTACAAAGGAGGTCAGTATCATGACCCCCGATTTACAAATGGGGAAACCGAGGCACAGGGAGGGGACGTGAGTTGCCCAAGGTCACCCAGTAGCAAAGCCAGGACCACAAGCCAGACCTCCTGAGTCCCCAGCCTGTGCACTACCCCTTAGGCCACACTGCCTAGAAGGGCTGGTGGGGGCCCTACACATTACCTCCCCAGCCCCTACTAACGGCTCTTGCACTGCGCTAGTATAAGTTTAGGCCACTACGTTAGGCAAGAGCCTGCAGGCCTAGGGAGAAGTCTAGAATTGTTACTGTCCTCTCTGGCATACATATGCAGAAATAGCCTCGTTAGGTTGAACATCCTTGGCAAATACAGCAATCGCCCCGTTGGACTTGAGGCAGAGACGATGGGTTGGGAGGCATGCGGGGCCAGGTGCTCCCCCCAGATTTGCTGCTTGGCGTGTACAGAGCATGCTCAGTAACCCTGCGAAGCCGGCAGCCCTCACTCGGCCTCCCCACTATCGGCACGTCGTCTCTGACTTGAGGCAAACCAGGTGACAGATAAAGGGCATGGGTTTTGTACTGATTTTTACTAAAGCCCTTGAAAAACGTACTTGGTTCAAATCAGTGGATGCCATTACACTGGTATGAAGGTGTTTGTCCCAGTATGGCCTGATTTCGGTATAAAGACCTTTATTACCTACATAACTGCAGCCACACTTAACCCAGGCCTTGTCTATACCGGAACAGGTTTGCTGTACCTAAACCAGCAAACCCTCCTGGTGTAGGTGCAGCTTATGCCGGCAAAGGAGTGAGATAAGCCATCCTGACAATAACTAGAGCTGCACGGGGATTTTTCAACAAACCTTTTCTTGCGGGGGGCGGGGGGGGGGAGGGGAATACCAATCTATCAAAACAGAAACTTTTTGTGGCAACGTTTCTAGAAAACTTCACTCAGAAAGGTGTCTCAGGTCCAGGATGGAATTTCTGCTCAAAATGAGAGAGCGAGAAATTTTTTGAAAGGTCTCAGTTTTGTCCCGGTGCAGAATGGGAACATTTTTGAAACCGCAGATTTTTAAATAAATAAAAAAATAAATTAATGGAGCTATCTTATCTCCTAGCACTGGAAGGGACCTTGAAAGGTCATTGAGTCCAGCCCCCTGCCTTCACTAGCAGGACCAAGTACTGTTTTTGCCCCAGCTCCCTAAGTAACTCCCTCAAGGATTGAACTTGCAACCCTGGGTTTAGCAGGCCAATGCTCAAACCACTGAGCTTTCCCTCCCCCCAGATGGGAAAACCATTTCCCACTAGAGCTAGGTAGAACTGTGTCTACAGTAGGGCTTTAGCCAGCCTAGAAATGTCAGGAAAAAAACGATACCAGCAAATGTCTAGTGCGTGTAAGCCTAGCCTAAATTCGCTTTTCCACTGAAGTCTAAAGACCTTTATTCTTAGTAATAGGCTCCAACATTCATATCTGTTTAATCCACCACTTGTATGTGGAGAGGTAAGGACCCGGACGAGACCTGACGCTGAGATGCTATGTGGGTGTGTGTCTTAATTAAAATAATAGAATTACCAGCTGATTTTTCACACAGGCATACTGGGCAGTTTTGAGGTACAGTCAGTCAGTGTAAAGAAAGCGTTTAACATTGAACGTGGTCCGTCTATAATAAATGTTACATCCAAACAATGACTTTAAAGAACATGAAGGTGGCAACATCAAGCACTCAAAGGTCAGGCAATGCCAGTGGTCACCCAATGAAATTAATAGGCAGCAGGTTTAAACCAAACAAAAGGAAGTATTTCTTCACACAACGCACAGTCAACCTGTGCAACTCCTTGCCGGGGATATTGTGAAGGCCAAAAGTATAATTGTTACTGGGTTCAAAAAAGAATAAGATAAGAATAAGAGGACAGGTCCATTGAGAGCTATTAGCCAAGGTGGTCAGGGATGCAAACCCATGCTCTGGGTGTCCCTAAACCTCTGACTGCCTGAAGGTGGGTGTCAAGGCTGTATCCCCACTTTGAACTTTAGGGTACAAATGTAGGGGCCTGCATGAAAACTTCTAAGCTTAACTACCAGCTTAGCTCTGGTCCCGCTGCCACCATTCCCACTGGATTCCCTCCCTGGGAAGCCTTGAGAAACCTCTCACCAATTCCCTGGTGAATACAGATCCAAACTCCTTGGATCTTAAACAAGGAGAAATTGACCCTTCTCCCCTCCTTCCTTTCACCAACTCCTGGTGAATATAGATCCAAACCCCCTTGGATCTTAAAACAAGGAGAAATCAATCTGGTTCTTAAAAAGAAGGCTTTTAATTAAAGAAAAAGGTAAAAAATCATCTCTGTAAAATCAGTATGGAAAATAACTTTACAGGGTAATCAAACTTAAAGAGCTCAGAGGACCCCCCTCTGTCTTAGGTTCAAAGTACAGCAAACAAAGATAAACACTCTGGTAAAAGGTACATTTACAAGTTGAGAAAACAAAGTAAAACTAAGACGCCTTGCCTGGCCTTTTTACTTACAAGTTTGAAATATAAGAGACTTGTTTAGAAAGATGGGGAGAACCTGGATTGATGTCTGGTCCCTCTCAGTCCCAAGAGCGAACAACCCCTTAAACAAAGGGCACAAAACAAAAGCCTTTCCCCCCCCAAGATTTGAAAGTATCTTGTCCCCTTATTGGTCCTTTGGGTCAGGAGTCAGCCAGGTTACCCGAGCTTCTTAACCCTTTACAGGTAAAAGGATTTGGAGTCTCTGTACACAGGAGAGCTGTTACCCTTCCCTTTCTAGTTATGACAGTGGGACTGGACAATAGGGGATAGATCACTCCATAATTGCCCTGTTCTATTCATTCCCTCTGAAGCACCTGGCATTGGCCACTGTCGGCAGACAGGATACTGGGCTGGATGGACCTTTGATCTGACCCAGTGTGGTTGTTCTTCTGTTCTTAAGATGCCCTTGGAGAAATCCCATAGGATAATTGCTGGAGTCAAAGTGATGGACCTGTATCTAGCACCTAGCTGTCCTGTAAACCAATCTCAACGTCAAACCTCCTTGAGAAGGAATGAATACAAACCAGTGTCTTGATCTCCTGATCTCTGAGGGTGCCCAGTCAGACAGTTCCCTGTGGATTTTACTAAACCCAGGTCTACACTAGAAACTTTCGTTGGTCTAGCAATGTCTGCTAGAGGTGGGATTTTTAATTACATTTTTATACGGCAAAAACCCTAATGTAGATGTCGTTATACCAGGAGGGAAAAAAAAGAAAAGAAAGAAAGAAAGAAAGAAAGAAAACAATTTTGCCCAATATAGTTTATTATATTCAGGGAACTGGCACAAGCTACACCAGCAAAATAACTTTTTTGCCTGTACAAGGTAGAGGGTATGTCAGCATAGCTATGCTGATGTGTACTGGTGAAGCTTTTCTGGTATAGACTAGGCCTTAAGTAAGAACTTGAGGTAAGCCGAACATTGCCTAGCTTGAAGAGCTTAATATGAGTACGCTCTAATTGCTCCAGTTTTGTTGAACAGTTCATTAAGAAAATGTGCCTGACTACCAAGTCTACACATCCCTCTTCCATTAGCGATGTGATGCTAATACCAGAGATAATTCCTTTGACAGTTTTTCTTGAAAAGTGTAATGAGTAATTTGACTATTCTAATGGTCCTTATCTAAAGGACCTGATCTTTTCTTCTTTGTCCTCCAGTGGAAAGGGTAATTAGTTGTTCTCAGTCTGAGTTTGCAGTTGGTTAATGTTAAATGTTTTCCAAGCTCTCTAGCAAATCTGGGAGTTGTTTATGATGTTCTGAATCCCATACTCTGTAATAATGTAAAGTGATACTCATTAAATGAGGGGTGTTTCCTCATTAACCAGGCTGTTTGTTCCATAAAAGCTTGGAAATAGGATGAGAACAAGAGGAATGTTTTTTTCATTCCTTTATTGTTGTCAGACGCCTCAGAGATTTCATTTTAATGCTTTTACAATTATACCTCCTGGACTGTGATCCTGCAAGTTTGGTCTTGGACCTGGAAGAATGTGGGATGCCATGGCCAGGTGGATGAACTTTGGGCACAGCAGAACAGAAATCTCATAGCAGTCCACTGATAAGAGGAGACTCCCCCTTGCTCTGTGTGCTCACTTACAGGCTAGGCTGTAGGGGACGTGATCAGAGGGAGGGAGTCCGGCTCAGAACCGTGGTGTCGTTTGTAGAGCTAGCTGGGAATTTTCCATCCAAATGATTTTTCAACAAAAATGCAGTTTCTGCTAAATCAATGCAAGCATTCTCCTCCCTGGGCTGGGGTCCATGGCTGGACTACAACTCCCATGAAGCACCATGGTCTCCCCTCTGGCTGAACTGCCACAGTGCATCATGGAAGTCAGAGCGCAGAGAGATATAGTTCAATTCTGAACTGAGTTAAAATTAAGTGTTTCCATGTTTCCGAATGGAACTTTCGGTTCTGGAAAAATTTAGATATTTCAACTTTTCCTCCCAATTTTAGGTAAAAAAGATGTCAAAGTATTGGAATTTCCCTTGGGACAGAAATTCCAAATTTTCAATAAGCTCGAATCATTTGTGACTATGCTTTCTTCCATGGAAAGCCACTTATCACTTGGGGGGTGAAAAGGGCCAGGGGTTATTTTTTGTTGTACAGTTTTTTTCAGGCTGTGTCTTTATGTGTCTTCTGACACCCTCACGACAGCAGCACATTTCCTTCAGACCATGAAGGTTATTTATTGCACGTCTATCCTAGCAGGGCCTTTCAGCAAGAATTCTTTATTGCTAGCATCTTGTTCAGAATGCGATGGCCCCTTTGAGCCACTGTGCTCATATTACACTTACTCTGCATTCCTTACATGGGCTGCTCGTGACTTTAACCGGTCCCTGATGGGCTTTAAAATGTTGAAGGGTGTAGGCCCTGGCTTCATTAAATCATCTTCTTGAGCTTTGTCCTGAAAGGGGTGGCGTCCGGAGCTCAGATCTCCCAACCCGGTGGTCAGAAAATGGGGAGAAGGGTCCAGTGGAAAATCTCCACAACAACAAACAAAACAAAACATTTTCATCCACATTTTCCGTGGAAATTTGCAACTTAACCGTGAAAAACGGAACATTTTCAGGTGAAAACTTTTGATTCAGAAATGCTACCACGGTGCATCATGGCAGTTGTAGTTCTAGTACCTTGTACTGCCCTCACCCTCTCCATTCTCCTCTCTTGAGTCAGGCTACCTGACTGGCCTACATCTCACATGAGACACCAGGATCTCCCCTCCTGCTGAGCCACCTCAGGGCAGCCCGAGAGTCCCATGGATTGAGGCGGTGCATCCTGAGGGGCCCATGGATTGAGCTGGTGCCAATGATAAAGGCAAAAATTGAGGTTCAAAATTTCCCCTGAGCTAGGCCCAGATACAAGACCTAGTATGAAACCGAAGAGACAGATCCCATTTACTTCAATGGGATTTGAACCAATCCTGCGAGCTGCTTTGCACAAGCAGACGCATACACCCACACATAGCCCCATTTCATTCACAGATTGCAGGGCCAGATGGGACCCTTATGACTATCTTGTCTCACCTCTTGCATAGCAAAGGCCAAAGAATGTCACTGTAGTCCAGACGGCCCCTCTGCGAGGCTGGAGCCCTCCCCTTCTGTAAAGAGGGCCTGCCTAGATTTCCCTCCCTTCAGCTAAGACTCACTATCCCCAGTAATTAAGCCAGACATTTTGTTTCTTATTTCCAGAGATTTAATCGCAGGGTTTCACAGAGGGCAGTATCTTGCTCTAGCATGCTTCCCGTGGCAGGGAATTCTTTTAAATATGCGTTTTTCAAAAAGATGAATACATCACAGCTACCCTGCGCTTATGAAAATGCTGAGCTGTAAAACAACGTACAGTAGCGAGCCAATGTTTTATGGATGAGCTGTGGGGGTCTGCGGCAGTCTCTTTTTGGGGGGCTATATTTTTAAAATAGCTCATTCAGCATCTTGTTTTGCACCTGGCTAACGTCACACTTTATCTTCCTATTCAGACGTGAGCCTTTCTGTTTCCCAGGGCTACATCTGCATGCAAGCCACAAAGAAAATCAAATTGTTGTCTCAAAGAAAGACGAGGCTATAATGGCTGGAAGTCTGTATTGATGGGGTGTGCGTTCTGTTTCGTTGCAAACTCTGGAGGCTTCAGATCATTTATTAGCCCTTTTCTGTTTGCAGCTGTGAGCGATATTAATGCTTTGTAGACACACTTTTAACAAATCTCACAGGGGAAAAAGGAGGGTACTGAATCTTTAGTGGTTTTCATAAAGGAGACTCAATGAATGAACAAACCCAAGACTGTGCAAGTGATCTAGGTCTCTGGCCCCTTCTCTTCCCAGCCCAGCCTCTGAGCAAACTCCCAGGCCTGGGAAATGTAGTGAAACACAATACAAGTCACAGCCCCCCTCCCACCCAAAATGTTGACAATGTACCAATTGTAATGAAGAGAGCACTTGACTGTGGGAGGGAGGGAGTGTGCTCCAAGGATCAGACCAGGTGGGGAAAGGGAAGAGAAAGACCCAGTCGTTTTAAATGACACGTTATTTTAAAAAGAATCCATTTTTCTGGCCCTGCTCTGGAGAATGACCCTAAAAATGGCATCATGGGCATCCTTCATGTGTGGCGCTATCAATTCTGCTCAATTTACATGTAAAATCACGGTGGGTGAAATTCTGGCCCCACTGAAATTAATGGGAGTTTTGCTAACTGCCTGCCCTGCAAACGCTTCCAGGACTGCGAGAGTTGAGCTGCGTTTCTTCCTTTTTGTATATTATCCCCAGGCATTAAAAGTCTGCACTTCAAATCAGCCTCAGCTACAGCCCCGTTAGCTTCAAATGATGCTCTCAATCACACCTATGCAATTCCATTGTCTCCACTGAGGGCACGTCTTCACTACCCGCCGGATCGGCGGGTAGCAATCGATCTATTGGGGATCGACTTATCGCGTCTAGTGAAGACGCGATAAAATCGATCCCCGATGGCTCTTCCGTCGACTCCGGAAATCCACCGCGGCAAGAGGCGGAAGCGGAGTCGACGGCGGCGTGGCAGCGGTCGACTCGCCGCCGTCCTCACAGCCAGGTAAGTCGACCTAAAATATGCAACTTCAGCTACGCTATTCACGTAGCTGAAGTTGCGTATCTTAGGTCGACCCCCCCCTGTAGTGTAGACCCAGCCTCAGTTCATCTGGGAGAAACAGAGCCCCGCCCCCTCTCTGCGCTGGGCAAGGCTCGCAGGAGGCCAGCAGCGCAGGACAGCTTGATTGCAGACACTAACCTCAGCAGAGACAGCCCTGAACACACCCGCCCAGAGCAGAGCGGCTGAGCCAGAAAGGGCCATGTTTACATTCCACCATGCTGCCAGGCTGCAAGGGTCCATTGCTAAAGCGGGGAGGAGGGGAAGTGCTGAGGCAGGGGAGTGCTAGCAGCCGGACAGGCCTCTTTTAGGCTGGGTTCACCAGCTTCCTACTCCGACACAGTGAGTCGTATCTGACAGTTTCATTTCCAGGTGAAGACAGACTGGAGCACGGGCTCCTCTCCTCCGCAGTATTCATGAGGTCTAGGTTCGGATTCGCTGACTGCTCATCCCGGTTCAGGCCCTGCCCCGGACGTGATGTACGCCATAGCAGCAGATGAGACCTGCCAGGCGTGCTACCCCAGTGTGTTGGGGGTTCGTGGAGTTTTCACTTCCCCCTTCTGCCATCAGCAGGGTGACCAGACATCGGTCACATCGTGCCCAAGCACAGGCAGAGTTTCCTGTCCCACCCCAAGAGATGAGCAGTAGGAAACACACTATTAACTTGAGGGTCCCCCCTCCCTGTCCGGGTACCCCTCGCCCTGGTTACTCACCGCTGCTTTCTGCCACTTACTTCTCCAGCTCTTCCCCGACCCACCCATGCTGGAGCAGCCGTTCCCATCAGTCCGGAGACAGGAGCTGTGACTCACAAGGGAACAGAGCCACCTGATTTTCAGCCCAGCTCCTACCACAACTCCAGAGCTCCCCTGGAAGACATGTCCAGTCATAATGCCACCCACTCCCCCCATCCCCAGGCAACACTTGCAAAACCTCATTGACTTCAATGGAGCCAGATTTCAACCCAAACATCGCATGAGTTGTCAGCACGGTGCATGGGAAGAACGGCCCACAGTACGCCGTTGGTGTTTGCACCAAAGAACGACCACAATCGCACAGCTCAGTCTCAGTCTGCCTATGAAGACAGCATTGCAAACTCACGTCTAGATCGCTGCTCTCTGTCTCCCCAAAGCCGCTACCTGCATTACTGCTTCCCAGCATGCCTGTGCACTGAACATCAGGCTCTGAATAGTTTTCCTCCCCTGGACGGTATTGGGCCCCGCTCCTGCAAACACGGACTCATCTGATTGGCACGGGCCTGATCCCAGTCAATGGAAAGACTCTCCTTCGCTTCAGCAGCAACTGTACCAAACCCTGTCGGAGAGATTTCTTGTCCCTGGTGTAACCCCATTGACTTCAACGGAAGTTGGATCATTGACTTCAATGGAGTTACACCAGCAGTGCATTTGGCCCTATCCGCACAGGTTTTCCACATATCCCTCCCCTGCTCTTGTTGCTACAGGAGCTGTCGTTACAAAGCTTCTTGACTTCCTCATTGTCCAGGCTTCTTTCCATTTCATTTAACCTTATGGACAGATTTTTAGAAGTTGAATCTCTCAGACAGTCGCGTAATTAATGTATTTGCCTCATTTCATTCATTCAAGGCTCTGCATTCTCACTTGTACTTCTTTTAACCTTTCTATATGTGTAAACACTTATTCAAGGAGGCAGTATGGTCTTGGCCTGGGACTCCTGGCCTTGCTCTTGTCCTGCTGGGTGACCCTGGGCAAGTCATTGCCCCTATCTGTGCCTCAGTTTCCCCATCTGTAATATAGTAGCCGGGGTTGTTGTTATGACCACCTTGTAATATGGCTCCAGAGACGATCACCTGTTCTCTCCTCCATTATCCGAAATCATTGTCAATTATATTGAATCTCCCTGTCAGTGCTGGCTCTCCCCCCCGCCCCCGTGAGCTGCAGTCCAGGGGAATTCCCAGGCATGTGTCAAGATACCCAGCTCTGTTCTTGTTTTTTGCTTTGCCCTGGCACTGAGCGGAAGCAGCATACTGTCTTGCTTTCTTTAGCTGGATCAGCTCCTTGAACCACCTGTCAGGATTCCTGGCCTGGTTCTTCTGCTGGATCATTTCAGTGCTCTCATTCACCGGCTGAATTACTCACCGTTGGTGCTTTTGAGCAGGGGTGTCACAGTCATTTCATAGGGCGGTCCTGAGCCAATACCCGGCCACTTGGCCTGGGCCACCACGTTCAGCAAACGTTCTTAAAATAGAAATAACTAAAGCTAAACCACGCTGGTAATTACACTCATTTACTTTGGATTTTAGTGACTGTACCTAGCTTCTCTTAGCACTCTTCAGTGCCCTTTCTCCTCACCTGGACCCGGGCCAGCTTCCACCAGACCTTGCCACTCCAGCGCCTCGTGAACATGGCCAAGCGGTTCTACACCTGTACCTGAGGTTTTGCTGGATTGCTGCACTGGAGTCCGGCCTGCAGGGCTGTGATCTGGAGAGCTCATCAGCATGCTGCTCTCTAACTCACCTGTGTGGATCCTGCTGGTGTGCACTGACTGTTCTTAGTGCGCGTTGATCTAGTCCTGTTTGACACAGAATACTTCAAAGCACTCCAGCAGGGTCTACATGGGGGAGTTAGAGTCCAACATGCCGGTCCACTGTACAAATCACACCCCCATAGTGCAGCCTGCGGGGTCATGTAGACAAGCCTAGATATTTATGGGAAGTCTGTTAGCTGGATGAAACTACTCCAAGGGCTGGGGCTGGCCGGTGGGCCATAGGTTTGACAGCCCGGCTTTACACCAACAATGCAGATACCCTTCTCCTCTCCTTCAGGGGCTGACAAAATGTCACCCAACTCTGGATATTAATTCTATACTAGCTGCAAGCAGCAGAAACCAGAGGTCACGAGCCAGTGCTATTCATTAAACTGAACGCAGGAATATGCAAATTCACCAACTTCATAAAATTATATATTTTCTGACAGAGCCGAGATTGGACTGGTGTAATAATGAATATAAATTACAGAGAAATAAAATAATCCATTTCCATTAGTAACACCTGTCGCCAAGAATGAATGTAATGCCATGCAAATGATGACAAATTGCGTGATTAGGGCACTGCTTCCCTTGGGTTGCCCCCCCTCGCGTGATACCACAGCAGTGGACGTACCCCAAGGTGTCCTAGCTAACACGTTTCCCTGCTGCTCCCATCATTTCACAGTGGTGGGGCTCTGGCCAGGGTTTTCTCAGTGCAGGGTCCTGGGATGTAGAATTCACTTCCCTCCTTTTCTCCACCTTATCCGAGGGGCAATGGAAAATGGACCCAGGTTTTTTCCCCTCTCGGCCTTTTTTTTTTTTTTCTGGAGGGGTGGGAGAGAATTGAGGGAGACAAGCAGTTGGGTGGGGGCAAAGTTTGTAGGGGATACGGAGGGACTAGAGCAGAGTCCTTCTATAATCATAACATTGGTACGTGTCCTCAGGCTGAGCACACTTTAATATGAAAATAAATCATATCGATGTTGTTCTCCTGGGGGCCTAGCTAGAGTCTAGCTAGAAAACTGCCCAGGGCCAGGAGCTGTAACCCCTCTGGTGCTGTGCCCATGACAATAGCCCTGCAGGCCGGTTGGCAATGGGGACAGTGGTGGGCCCAGACTCAGCCCCGTGGGAGAGAGGAGCTCGGAGGAGCAGACAGCAGCTGTAGGTGACTGTCATGAGGCAAGGCCAAGGTACCGATTCTGCACTCGCCAAGGAATTGTCACAGGTAAAGAGCAGGGGAGATGCTGGGGCTGGAGGCAGCCCCAGGCCTTTGATGGGTTGAGGAGAGTGTGAGATGGAGGCCAGGGAGCAGGAGCCGCAGCCTGGGAGCTGGCTGGGAGAGGAAGGCCAGGCAGAAGGCAGACTTGGGAGCTGGGACCAGGAGACTGATGGAGAAGCCGGGAAACAGGCAGGCAGAGGTAACTGTCCCTGTAGCCCCCCTCCAGGGTCTGCTCTGGGAATGCCCGCTCAGGCTTCTAGCCACGCTACAGCTCCCCTGCAATCCGCTGTGAGTATCCCAAGCAGGCCTGACTCGCGGCCAGCCCCCGTGCTTTGCTTTCTCGCCAGGGACAATGCTGGCACTGATTTTCCAGGAACCAAACCGCCCTTCCAAAGCCGAGTATGCCGACTTATGGAAAACACACCAAACAATAAAAAGATCGACATGCATACTAACCGCCCCAGAAGCCACCCATTCTCCACACAGCAGATACAAGTCCTTCCAAGCCTCCCCCGGGGGTGGGGGTCTGCCCTTGGACCAAAGCTCATGTCTATCTGTTGAATGAAAAAGAAGGCCCCTCTGTCAGGTTAAGCTCAGCCTTCTATACTCAAAGCCCTTTCTTTGTGTCCTAGGAACTCCGGTACTTGCCTGAACCAGTCTATGCGAGGCAGCCCCGGGGCGGTACTTCTCTGGAGGGGTTTTACAGGCCCAGGGATGGCCCTAAGCGCACCCCACTGTTTGCAATTCCTGGAGGAGCTGTGGTCACCCTCCACCACAGAGCAGAACCCAATCCATAGGCCGCAACAATCCACAGAACATCCATAAATTGAATACAATACGATCCCCAGAAATACGGCATGTGGCTGCAATTCTCTCACAGCAGCAGCAGCTGCGGCAGGAGGCAGGGGGAGCAGCCTGCAAGCAGGGGAATGAAACAACTGCTGTAGCTGGAGGACGCAAGGAAAATGCAGAGTAACCCCCCTATCACCACTGCAGTGGGACGCGGCTCTCTGGTCAGAGGGCCCTACAGATCAGTGCTCCCTTGCCCGCCAGTACAGGAATGGGCCTGAGAGGCCCCAGGAGGTGAAATTCCTTTGCTCATCTTGATTCCCGCGGGGAAGAGTTAGGAAGTACAGGATTGATCAACTATTGCAATGGCATCAGGGTACCAGGACTCTCATTTTCTGTCTGCCCTAGTAAAGAGTCCTCCTTCGCTCAGAGTATCAATGACAGCCCCCCAGGAGCTAGTCGGCAGCAGCTAGCACTTGCCTCCAAGTTTGCAGTATCCAGAGCATGCTACCAGCTATAGAGGAGGGACTGGGATAGCACAGTACTCAGTGACACCCTGGCGTAAGAACCGCTATACTGCGCCCGACTAAAGGTCCATCTAGCCCAGTATCCTATCTTCCGACAGGGGCCAATGCCAGATGCTTCAGAGGGAATAAACAGAACAGGCAATTATCGAGTGATCCATCCCCTGTCTCCCATTCCCAGCATCTGGAACTCAGAGCTAGGGACACCCAGACCATGGGGTTACATCCCTGACCATGTTGGCTAATAGCCATTGATGGACCTATCCTCCTTGAACTTATCTATGAGTGGGATTTATTACAGTATTGCTACATGTATTTTTTACTACAGAGAAAATCCCATTAAAAGAATAAACTCCCGGTGCACTAAAATGCAAAGCACCCAAGAATAATGACCTGTCAAAGGAATTAGTCTGTCAAATGAAAATATTTTCTGTATAAACTCCCCCAAACATGACATAAACCAGAGTTCTCTTTAAAGGTGACCTGCAAAGTTTTGGAAGACATTAACCCTGTAGATGTGTGCAGCATGCTCCTTGGAGTGCAGGAGAAAGGGGTTCTCAGTACATTATTCTAAACATATTTCTTTTCTTTTTAGCTCCCTTGGCATCACACTGTTTGGCTAGTGGTGATGTGAGATCAGTTATCACTGGGTATGTCTACATTGCAATGTAAGCCAAGGGTTCGAACTCACGATCAAGCCTATGCCCCCTTCTGTCTACACACAAATCACGCTACCTTAGGACTCAGACACAGGACCCCACAGGGGTGGAGGGTCCAAGCCTGAGTCAAGCTGGCACACAGGATTCAAGCCCTGTTGCTCTGTAGTGTAGACACAGCCCCACCAGACTTGTGCTCTGGGAATCTGCCAAAAATATCCCACAGGCCAACTTTCTTTGTCCTCTGGACAATGAAGTTTGGCGGACAGCCAACTTTCCCCACACTGCACCACAAACAGAGGTCTAGCGCAGCCACGTTTTGGGAGGGCGCTAGGAAGTCTGGGATATGGGTAGTTTGACTTGGGCCCATATAATGCAGTGTAGTTCCAACCTGCTAGAGTCGCAGGTCGGAAGCCAGTGTTCAACAATTCCTAACCTGGGTTTACAAATAAGTGTTAGACACTCAAGCCCTAGATTAACAAACCCAAGGTCAACTGAGTTCTACTACCCCTGGGCTTACACTGCCGTGTAGACATATGCACTCAGACTCCACAGACGGTGCAGCAGACCCTTAGGCTATGTCTACACTGCAATTAAAGACCAGCTAGCACAAGCCAGCAACCGATTCGGGTTCTCGAGGCTTGGGGTAAGAGGTTGTTTAGCTGCAGTGCAGACATCTGGGCTTGGGCTGCAGTCTGAGGTCGAACATCTACATTGCAGTTCAACTGCTTCTAGCCAGAGTCCCATGTGCCAGAGCCAGCCGGCACGGGCCAGCCGCGGGTGTTTAATTGGAGTGTAGACGCACCCTTGGTGATTCAGTCACGGCTCTTCCACTAAACAGCAGGGTTTTAAGTTACACTTTGAGATGGAAAGCATCAAATAATATAATAGAATGTAAATGTTTATAGAGCACCTAGATGAAGCCGATGATCAGGATAAATCTGTAAGGGCAAACCATGCTTCTCTGATGGTTAGAATTCTTTGCAAGAGTTAAAGCAGTCGATAAAAATAACCCGTGGATATAATTTATTTAGACTTTCAAAAGGCTTTTGATAAAGTTCCTCACAAGAGGCTATTAAGGAAATGAGGTAACTAAGGAGTGGAAGTTGAAGTCCTATGAGGGATTAAAACTGGTTAAGAGATTGGAAGCAAAGGGAAGGACTAAATGGCCAACTCTGAGCTTGGAAAGAGGTTTATAATGAGATGCCTGTGGGATCAGTACTAGGATTGCTGATGTTCAGTAATAATTATCTGGAAGACAGGATGAATAGAGAGCCAGCAAAATATGCTGATGGCAGAAAATTATTTAGGCTAGTTAAAACTAGGGAAGATTTTGAGGATCTCTCCAGAGGATCTAAGGAAACTAGGTAAGCAGGCGGCACTGAAAAAAGAAAGTCACACACACAAAATAATATATAAAGGAAAGACAATTTGTACTAGATCAATGCCAGAGGGTTTAGAATGAATAGTAACTTCCCAGGAAAAGATCTTGACCGCAGTGTGGGCAGCTCAGCGAAGGAATCTGCTTAATGTGAAGGGCAGTCAACCCCCCAAACAAGGGGCGAGGTGAATAAGGAACAGAGCTGCGTTAAGAAAAGGACAGAGAATTGGACAATGTTATAACACCATTCCACATCCTGTAACTGGCTAGGAGCAGGCAGAGCCCCAGGTCCAGCTGAGGGACTGGCGTGTTTGATGGTTGGCCGGCAGAGCACTCTGGGGCAGAGGACGTCCCGGTTTGCAGAACAGCGCAAGGAAGCAGGAGGTGTACGTTGTACCTTACTGCCTTGCACCCCCTATCCAGATTGGGGGTAGCAGTGCAGGGAGGAGAGCAGCCTCCATGGGGGAGCTCTGTCCCCCACTTGTGCCATTAGGTGCAGGACGGGATGGGAGTGGGGGAGCCTAGCAGTGCCAATGTGATGGGGGGGAGTCTGCTTTACCAGGCGTGTGCCCACACAGAGCAGTGGAAACCCCAGAGGCAGAGCATGACTCAGAGTCGTTCTGCCTTCTGGTCTGCTCTCGGGGCAAGGCAGTGGCACACTGCCCTGGCTTGGGTACAGCCAAGGCTGGGCCCTGTTTGGGCACCTGGGGCTTGTTTTTTACAAGGTATTTAGATACCTGAAGGTTCAGACTGGCATCGAGTGAACGTTCCAAAAGCGCCTAGGCTCCGAACTCCTTCTGACTTCAGTGAGAATTAGGTGCCTTGAAAATCCTACCGGGTGCCAGGCTGCCCCTTCAGGCACCTAAATACCTTTAGAAATCTGATCCTCGATGTTCAAGCCAATATAACAACGATAGAAAGGTGGCAAAACTGACTAGCAGCACTCGATGGCAGGGCAGCGGCAGATGTGAGAGGAGAAAGAGGTTTACATACAAAGCAGAGTGTAAAGACACCTGTGCACCTTTCCCCAGAACAGGAGAACAGAGAAGGATGCCAAATGGATACCAGAAATGACTTTTCTTTTTTTTTTTTTTTTTTACAAAAATAAAATTTGTTGAGTTAACTCTATGGTATGCGACCTCGGCGCTGTGTTTTTTGATTTGCTAGCGCTCACACCTGCAGTCACACACCGAAAACAGACTGTCAATCCTCAGCCTTCGTGTCACAAACTGGTGACTACCTGGGATCAGCAAATGATTTCATATGGCACCACAGGATGAAATTAAGTGCATTCCTGTGAAGGATCTGGCGTTAGCCACTCTTAGAGAAGGGGGTCAGAAACGGTAGAACATTTGTCTATGGCAGTTCTTGTGCACAATTTATATGATCCTTTGCTCAGCCTGCCCAGGGCCATATTAACCAACAGGACTGTCCTCCTCCCAGCCCCCAGTCTGATACAATAGACCAACTCCAGGTTTGGAAATGGCAGAATCCCTGGCTGACTATCAATCCACAGCACTGTCTCCATGGAATACCATCTACTCTTTTTCTTATTATCTTAATTATAAATGCCATGAAAATTTATTGCAAGACTTATTAAGCATGCAAACCAGAACTACAAGAGGAAAGCATGTCCCACACACTCAAAATAAGTTGCTATGTAACTTTATTTAATTAAATTTAATGATATAATTGCTTGTGCATACTCTTAGTCAGCACAACCCAAGTAGTCAAGTGTGTTAAGAAACACATCATCTGCCAGCTATCTGTCCTTAGTGCAGATAAAATATTTTTGCATCATGTATTATCTAAGTTTTAACACGTTGCAAACCCTGTCCTAATATGACTGACTGTTGCAGGAGGTGCAGAGAGACCTTGCTTTTCAGGTCGTTGCGTGATAGGAGGAGAAGATTGTTCACTATTTCCCAACTCATTTTTAAAGAATCATTACTTCTGCCACTGTGCATTCACAAGAGTCAAGGATTTTTTCCTAGGGTTGTATTAAAAAACCCAAATGGTTTCCCCCCGCCCTTCCATCGACCACCAAGCTTTAGCTACAGCCAAAGCATTGACCCTTGAAATTACTAACTGTGTGGATTAAATGAATCTTTGAAACACCTCTAATGCTACCAGCTGTGATATGCTGGCTAGATCAAGGCTGCCAAGTCCCCAGCATCTCCCGTGAAACTCATGGTAACCCTGTTACTCAGATCACAGGCCTGTGGGCACAAAATGTAGTCCCCCACTCTCTGCCTCGCCTCCCCCAGCTGGCAACAAACCAATGTGGCTGTGGAAGGCTGAGAATGGGGCAGGTTCTGAGAAGGAACAGACTGGAGCCAAGGCTGAACAGGGGAGCTATTAGAACAGTGAAATCCCCAGGGCTTTGGAAGAAGTTAAACTCTCCTGTTCTAGGGCATAAACAAACCTCTGGCTATGGGGGTGAGGAGAAGACTCTCCCTGGGGGAAGGTTATCTCATAGCTGCTGCTGGCGCTGGGAGCCTTGCACCTTCCTTTAAAGCATCTGGCCCTGACCATTCTTGAGACAGGATCCTGGACGAGATGGACCTCGGGGCTGATCCACTTTGGCAATTGCCATGTTCCTCGGAAGGTTATCTTGAGACTGGAGACAGTGGGGGCTGCTGGCAGGCATCAGGGGGCAGAATCTTGATCGATATTTGGCAGACGGTGCAGAGACTCCAGGATGGATATAACCTGGCCGCAGTTGCTCAAACCAGAAATGCAAGCATTCCACTTCGTGCTACCTAGATGACAAGCAATGAAGGAACACCAGAGGAAGTTGTCTTGAGAAGGAATGATAATTGAACCCTATGGTCACAAGGGAGAGGCTGTGCTCTTATGAGGTCATTGCAACATAAAGAAGGGTTCAGCTTATGCCAGTTGCACAACCGTAAAAAAAACAAAACAAAAAACACCTTTCCTGCCATGTCCTATCCATGAATTTCCAGAGAAAAGGTGTGGCCAAAAGCCAGGCCGAGTTTATCCGTACAGGCAGCAGACTTCATACAAAATTACTGGCACGCGAAACCTTAAATCAGAGTGAATAAATGAAAACTCGGCACACCACTTCTGAAAGGTTGCCGACCCCTGTTTTAACTGATCTGAATAGAAGCGTTTTCTCATAGAAAAGGTGACGTGCAGAGGGAGACAAAAAAGATGGACTGTGTTGTTTGTGTGTCTATAGCAGGGGTCGGCAACTTTCCAGAAGTGGTGTATCGAGTCTTCATTTATTCACTCTAATTTAAGGTTTCGCGTGTTGTTGTATGTAAAGTAAACAAGGTTTTTAAAATGTTTAAGAAGCTTCATTTAAAATTAAATTAAAATGCAGAGCCCCCCCCCAAAAAAAGTTGGGGGGGGAGGGAGGGTTAAGTCTGCTTTTTTTAACATTAGAAATATCAGTTTTGGGGTGAAATCCTGGCCCCACTGAAGTTAATAGGCATTTTGTCATTGATTTCAACAGGGCTTTGCTTCACACATCAAGTCTAGTCTTCCCTGGTTCATTGGAGAGCTCTTCCTAAGGGACCCACAGATGTGGACTGGGAGTGCTCTCGGTCCTCAATGGAAGGGAGGGTGTTGATTCCTTCATTGCCAGATAATCCTAACCAACCTGCTGCAGGTGTGAACAAAAACACCACAAACTCTTCACGTCCTTCCTCTGAGATCAAACTGAGAGAGTCACTATAGGCTATTGTCTCTCCACCTCTGCGTCTCCCACCTCTGCAGTCCTACTGAGCTCACTCCTCTCCTCTATTCAGGGAGGGTGTGATATAGATCTATATAGTCTATATAGACTGAAGAACTGCTGGTAAGCCTGAGGTGAGATCCGCAGGCAGCACGCTGAAGAACAGGCCTCCTATATAACCACAACCTTCTGTTAGAGGTTTTTAAGGTGAGGCTTGACAAAGCCCTGGCTGGGATGATTTAGTTGGGGATTGGTCCTGCTTTGAGCAGGGGGTTGGACTAGATGACCTCCTGAGGTCCCTTCCAACGCTGATATTCTATGATTCTAGTGAGGGCCTCTCCTCTCAGAAACCATGGGGACCTTTTGGGCTTCTCAGTGCTGCTGGGGCCCCAAACAGCAACAACAGCCAAACCTGCCCAGTCCCAACTGCCAGAGCCCAAAGACTGCTCACCCTCCTCACAGGCACGGCTGCAACCGTACTGATTCACACCAATCCCCCCTCCGCGTCTTGAGTTATTGCGGTTGTTATCTATAAATGAAGCCACATGCCCTGAGAAAACTTCAACTGATCAAAACACAATATCCTGTCTGCTTAGCAACCCAGGTCACCACGAACACATCACCCCCGTGCTCTGCACTGGCTCCCTACCGTAATCGGTTCAAGGTGGCTCTCCCATAGTCAAAGCCCTCCATGGGACAGGCCTTTTCGGCCTGTGAGGTTGCCTCTCCTACAGTGACCCTAAAGATTTTAGGGACTGTTTCCAAATCCCCCTCCGCCCCAACAGGGTGTTGCGAACACATTCTGTTGACATGGTCTGTCTGTGTCTGCCATTTCTTGGTGAGGACGGATCTTTAAAAAGCAGCAGACGGCCCGGGACACAGTTAAGAGACATCTCTAGAAATATGCCTCCCAAAGACAGACTCTCATTTTAAAACAAATCTACAATCAGTACAATTCTTACAGGGCCTGCAGAGCCAAATGTGCCGTCTACTCCCGCCCAGTGGCCAGGCTGAACACCGCATAGCTGAAGCTACATGTGTCAGTGTCAGAGTAATACAATCACAGGCTGCTGGAGGGACGGAAGAGGCTCATCCGTCCACCCGCCCAGGGCAAGATTTCACACCGCAGCACACTTTGAAGAACCTTTCCCAGTCTTGCTTTAAACGTCCCAACGTCATGTGGCTTCTACTGTTTCCCTCGGGAGATCTAGACCATAGATCTCACTGTCCCCATCTCAGTTTTCCTGGTTTTCATCCCATTCCTCCACCCTGGGAGCCCCGAAACAATTCCTCTTCCTCAGTGCTTGGGCATGTTTACCCCAGTGTTAATCTATCAATTCTTCGCAGCCCTAAAAAACCTGGAAATAAAACCCGGCGGGGCAGATGATCTAGAAACAAACCATTCTGCTTCAGCCCATGTTTCGTGCCCAAATTGTTTGCTTGTGTCCGAGTTTGGCCTGCGAGTGCATGGGGGCAGGTCTGTGTCTGCCTTTACATTTAGCGCAGTCTGGCACAATCAGAGCTCCCCCGCGGCACTGCCCGGCGCGGATCCCCCGGCTCCTTCTCCGCACACTCACTGGGAGGAAAGGCCCGGGAGGGTCCGGGGAGTGTCGGAAAGTGGGTCTCCTGGCGCCTGGGTGACCTTAGCCCTGCAGACCCACCCGAATGGTAATGAAAGCGCCGGGTACGTGTAAGCCGGACACGCTTTCAGTGTCGGAGCGGCTGGGACACGTGTTGAAGCAGGGAGCCAGCCAGCCAGCCCTCCCTGCGGCGGGCGGGCGCATTGTCCATGGGCTCGGCTCGGCTAGGTGCGCGGCGTGCGGGCTAGATCAGAGCAGTGACAGCGGTTCCCCAGCGGGCAGCACCGGGACGGGACCCGTCCCTCCACCGGAGCGCCCAGCCTCGGCGAGCGGAGCCCGGCAGCCGGCGCCGCGCAGGCTGAGTGCCGGGGGAGGCTGAGCGGCTGGGGCAGGAGGCGCAGCTAGTCCCCGGGCCCCCGAGCCGAGGCACGGAGCAAGTTCCCCGCCTCTCCGGCACCTGGGCCAGCCCCTCCCCCGGCCCGGGATAGGCAGGGGCCCCCTTGCCGGGGGCGGGGGAGTCTCGGAACAGCCGCGTCCCCGCCTCCCCGGTGCGTGCTGAGGTCAGGCCGGGCGGGGAGCGCGGCGCAGCAGAGCCGGGCTGGGGCCGGGGGCGTGGGGCGGCTGGCAGCGGGGCAGCAGCCGGAGCCGGACGCTCGCTCGCTCGCTGCCCGGAGCCCGGAGCGGGTGCCGGGAGAAGCGGCGCGGGGCGCGGCGGTGCCCGCGGGGAGCCCCCGGCGCCGGGAAAGTTGCGCGCGGGGCAGGAGGCGGCCGGAGCCCGTGGCCGGGCGGCCCCATGGCGGGG
>NW_020699449.1:13348431-13427034 GCF_002925995.2 Terrapene triunguis | reverse complement strand
GGCGCGGCGGTGGGCAGCGCCCCTGAGCGCCGGGCAGCGCCCCGGCCCGGCCCCCCGTGCGCCCTCCCCATGGGCGCTGCGCCCTAGCGCCGGACCATGGCCAAGTGGCTGACCAAGTACTTCAGCCTGGGCAACAACAAGGCCAAGAGTCCCCCGCAGCCGCCGCGGCCCGACTACCGGGACCGGCGCCCCGGGGCCGAGCTGCTGGCCGCGCACCGCCACACCTCGCCCCGCCTGGCGCCCCGCCACCTGTGCGACGACCCCGGCGAGCTGCTGCGCGCCTACCGCGCCCAGAAGGAGCGCGACTTCGAGGACCCCTACAGCGGGCCCGGCTCGTCCCTGCGCAAGCTGCGCGCCCTGTGCCGCCCGGAGCCCTGCGCGCCCGAGGAGCCGGCCGCCAAGCCCCCCTCGGCCGCCGGCTCGCCGCACCTCTTCCGCAGCCAGAGCGAGCGCCGGCCGCCCACCCCGCCCGACGGCCGCTACCTCTCCCCCAAGCACCGGCTCATCAAGATCGACAGCGGCTGCGAGGGCGCGGGGGGCTGCAAGGGCGCCGCCGCCCCGGCCATCACCTGGAGCCCGCCCGGCGGCGCCGGCAAGAAGGTGGGCAAGTGCCCGGAGCCGCCGGAGAGCAGCGTCCCTTCCGCCAAGCCGGAGAAGGTGAGAGCGCCGCCGGGCATGGGGTACTGGGTTTGCCGTGGGACGCGCTGGGTCTCGGGGCAGACAGGCAAGCGGTGCCCAAGCTCGGGGCTTGGCAGGGCTGTGACCCTGGTTTGGGGCAGTACAGCTGCCCGGTCTGCGGGAGCTGAAGTGACACCGGTTCTGCACACGCCCGCGGGGAATCCTTGAGACGCAGGGTGCGAAGCGCTTGAGGGGAGACCAGCTAGGGGGGCAGGTTGTCTCTTGGTCAGAAGCCTGGGCACCGCTGGGCTCCGACTTGCCATGTGGTGAGGGTGACTCAACTGCTTTCTCTGACCAAATCAAAGAGCAAGATCTGAGGCCATCATGTGTCAGAGGGGGGAAGAAAGAGAGAAAGGAGAGGTGTCCAGGTCAGTAAAGGGAGAGAGATTTTTTTAATCTCAGCGTTGCAGGAAATAAGATTTGGAAAAGAGAAAAAGAACTACAATACAGGAGTTTAACGCCAGCCACTTGGTGCTGGCACTCAGAGCTGGAGATGTTAGCAAGGTTGCTAGGAGTGCTGAGGACACATCACCATCTGTTCTATTCCTGTCTGTGATTTTGTGTCACCCAGGCATCAAACATCAGAAAGCAAGTGAAGCTTTTTACAGGTTTCGCTGTGACCTACTTTGCCTGATTTTCAACCCATCTCATTATTTTGTCTTCAGATCTGAAAAGTGATTTATGTGCTAGAATCAGGAGATTTCTTGGCTTCAATCATTTGCATTTTTCCTGAAGATGCTCTGTGGAAATAATTTTGTGATTTAAGTTATGGGTGCTTACTACATAACTTTTTGACAGCTGTTCATAGGGAAAGCAGTATACATCACCTTCCTCCTTTTGCATGTACGCTGTCTGTAGCCAGTCATACTGAACAAATTACAAAAGTTGATTTTAAGAGTAAGGCAAATGGTAGTGAGATTGCTTTAGAGACTATTTAATGGAAACTTATGCCCAATGTTTGGAAAGGCTTTAAAAAATAAATATATATATTAAGAATATAGGGATTCTCTTCCATACAACTGAATTATTTTGCTGGTCACTGCTTGCTTCTGGTGTAGGTTCTAGAATATAAGAATACCTGACCAAGATGTGATTCAGCACGTGAGGTTAGCTCCATATGTCTGTCACTGACTGATATGAACATTATGGAAGGGTTGCTTTTAGTCACTTATGTTGAAATGTAAATAGACACTAGATACTATGGTGATGAGCACCATAGAAATGCCTGTAAATGAATGGGAGGGGGAAGTTCAGTGGCAAAGGTGAAGCAGAGATTAAGGTTGAGTAAAGTCCCATTGATTACGCCATATCTATTGGTGGTTTGTGCAATAGAAGGCACAATACTGAAACAGACTTCCGTGCTTGAGGCTCAACTGTAAATATTTTGCTTTCTTCGGGTAGTATTTCTCTACAGCAGTGGTTCCCAAACGTTAACAACCTGTGAACCCCTTTCACTAAAATGTCAGGTCTTGCGACCCCCCCTCCTAAAAATGAATATTTCCAGGGATTTTGTCCTTTACCCGAGTATAAATTATAAAAGCAGTGATCTTGGAAATATAAAATTTTTTATGACATGCTTATTACACGCTATTTATTATTAATTATTATTTATCATTACAGTATTTTTATTACATTATGAAAATGGCAACACTCTTCCAAGATCTCACTTTCGTAGCTTGTATCACTTTGAATAAGTCTGTTGTAAGACAAGGCTCCTATGTTTCATCGAGGAGTATCAGATGTGAAACAGCATGAAGGGATTTAAGAAGCCAACTCAGAGTTCCTCCTACACAAGCATTCGGATCTTGAGCAGTCCAGGCAAACACCGCACGTTACAACAAAGCTTAAACTTGTTCTTGATAATCATTTTAAAAACAATACTAGCTGCCTATTTAATTTTAAAAACAACAAAATATATCCACCTCCCTTTTCATTTCTTATAAAGAGTTTTGAAGTTTAAATCTCCTCGGTGTGATAGAAATGCTTGCTTTGATCTGCTTAATTCTTGGAAGTCCAGGGGCTCCGGGCTTCTGGCCCAGTGCTGCCTGGGGTCCCTAGGGACAGCTCTGGCCGCCATTAGGAATTTTTTTCCCAAGAACCCCCTCTAACATTTCGCGAACCTCCAGGGTTCACAAACCCCAGTTTGGGAACCACTGCTCTACAGGTATGTACCAAGCACTGCAAACACTAGACCATCTATGGAGAAATCATGGCGGCCTTTGTACAGGGAAGTAGTATTAATCATTTAAAAGTGAAGCTGGTATCCCCACTTTTATTATCCTGATAACCATAGTCTAGTTTTCCCTGAGCGTAGTAGTGACTAGTTCTCAATTCAACGGCAGCATACATTAATCTCTCCTGTACACTCCAGAGTAACAGTAGGTTCATATAATCTAAATATTTGCTGGATATTATCAATTTAAATTGGGTAAGTGTGTGCATTTTTAGGCATATAACGTGGTTGAATTGAATGGTAACACATTTCCATTGTGATTTAAATGAATAAATTATATTCTATCCTAACCTAATTCCAAATAAATCAAGTTGTCAGGATAAAATAAGATTAAAACGCCAAGATATTTATTGTATTGTCAGTCAGTCATATGTAGTCACTGACTGGAAACACTTCTTTTCAAGGAAGTGAGTGATTTAAAGTTAAAATATTAATTCTTGTTTCACTTCTCCATAGGCCGCATGGCTTGAGATCTGTATTTGAAAGTGGCATGCCTCCGGCATCTCCTCCTTTGGGGCATGTATATTTAGAAAGTACCTGCCTAGTAGGGCATATGTAATGCATAATAGTTGCTCATTGGGCATGAATTTCTAAAAATCACGTGACAGTCACAAGCAAAATCATTTTACTCAATTTTAAACCCTACTGGAACAATTTTTTTTTTTAAATAGCAGCTTCTAAATCTGCAACCATGGCAGCCTGTTAGAAAACATGTACAGTATTTACCCATTAGATTGGAACAACTCAGGGAACTGCTCTTTTCAATTATATACTTGTTCGGAGGCTACAAGCTAAGTTAAACAAAACAAAAACCCAACGATCATTGTTTAAAAACAGTTTGGATAAGCAGTTGAAGGCTCTTAAAGTAGGATAATGCCAAAAGTGACTTCGCAAATCTCAGTTATCACTTTTCTGATTGATATAAGGGAGAGAGAACACAAGGTCTTAGCATTTTGAAGAACGAAACTGGAACCAGACCACGGCTGTAGTGTGAAAGGCATATATACTTAACTATTTTTGCCTGAGCTCGTGTTAGTCTTGTTTCCTGCTGTGATGGCTCATCTCAGTCATGAACATTAATGTACCTGGTCTCACGGGGGGGGGGCAAGTACTAGATATAAGTTGTCTGACTTCTCTGACTGTGCTAAGTCCATACTCAGACTGTATTTCCACATGCATGGTACCAGGCTAATATTCCACATAATAGGATTTGGAGGTCATTAGTGACTTTTCAGTGTTCCAAGGAATCCAGCTACAGACTGAGGACTCAACCCAAACAATGAAGCTTTCCTGTTTGGTAACATCAGATGATATTTCTGTTAACTTTCGTAGGAGGCGTTAATTTCCTGAACACTGACTTTCTCAGCTATAGAACAAAGAGGAACGACATAACTTTCCAGCTGAATTATTTGCTTCCTCTCAGTTGTGGAAATGAGAACTCTCTGGCTTTTCCATTACTCTGACAAGCAGCGGAAGGGCCTGGAAAGTTGGTCCAAAGGACAGGGAATCACTCTTTCTATGAAATACTCTTTAGAACCGTAAGTTCAGCACAAGATTCTCGTAGGTATTGGTTGACTTTAATAATATTTATATTTCAGTGTCCAAAGATCCCAGTTGGTGCTGGGGCCCCATGGGTGACAGTGTGGTCTACTCAGTGGGCCATGGGAGTCAGGGAACCGAGGTTCTTTTCCCAGCTCTGGCATTGCTCTGTTGTGGGAAGGTGGGCCAGTCAGTTCACCTTTCTGGGCCACTGTTTTCTCTCCTGCGCTGTCTGTCTTCTCTGTTTAGATTGTCAGCTCTTTGGGGCAGGAACTGCCTCTCGTTGTGTGTGTACAGCGCCTAGCACATTAGAGGCCTCAGCCAAGATCAGGACCCCAAGCGCTACTGTAATACAAATAATTTGCTAAGCACGAAGTACAAACGCTCAGGAGACGTGATTCTCTGCCCCAACAAACTTGCAATATTCCCAGATAACCAAGAAAAAGGGGCACTCTGCATTAGGTGACAACATATGGCTTTACTTAACGCTTTCTGCGTTAACGGTAACACTAAATGTCATAAATCTGCTCGTGTGTTAAACTGTCGAATTCATTAGACGTCAGTAATTGAGCTGTGCAGTGGGTATAGAACGGAGCTTTTTAAATGAATGTAAACGCAGCCCAGGAACCCAATGCCGTTGTGGAGTCCCGGCCCTGACAGCATGTGGCAAAGCTTACTGTGTGATGGCCTGTTCGTGAGCCTTGTGAAATATGTTTAAACCAATGGAAAACCCGCTGATCTGGCCCAGAGCAACGATTGGGCAAAAGTGAAACCTAAACACTGTTGTGTCAACTGGAGCCTCTTGTGCTGTGAAGCACCTTGTTTGCTTCGTAACTGGTCCGTGGCTGTCTTGCACTCCAGAACTGCGCTGCAGATGGAGAGGTACTTAGGCACCTCAGACAGTTACTAGGCTGTGACTGTAACTTTTGGAAATGGTGGTGGGTTTTTTCTTTTTGAGACTCCTGCCCTACATAAAGCTTTTAAAAGCAAATCCATTAGGTGCTGATGCAGTCAAAAAATTAGTTCCTGCAGGAATATCTGACATGATTTACTTAACACAAAATCAAGCTGATCCCTCACCTGCCTGTCAAAGCTGCATGTGCATGTTTGATGTTGTGACCGACAATAACCTGCGACTCGGAGGTACCTGAAGAATCAAAGCTGGTGAATTTGAGGAAAGAGAGTCCGACAAGGAAAAACATCCTGTAAGTGAAACAGTGGGAATCAACTTTTAAAATATCTAGTCAATGCATTGTGGTTCCGCAAACCTGCATGCTCCAGAGTCTCCCACATCTAGTTACTTCTGTGGGAATTCCATCTGGGTATTTCAGGACAAAACTGGGCCCAAAGAGCTTAGTGTATTTACTTGGTTTTTTTGCTCAAAGCGGTAGTTGCCATGGTAGAACTCTTTGAGGTGGAATTGAGAGGGCCTGATTCATCTCCGTCTTGCACTTTCTGTGTTCGGGTAGATGTGTGCAAAATGGGGATGAAGCATTACAGCAGCATCCTCCCCCGGTGGGATCTTGCACACACTGCCCCCTTCACCTTCTTCCACAGGTGTGAATGTCAGCGCAAGGTACCATGCGCGAGAGAATCGGGCCCAGAATGTCTGCTTATATTTAAGGTGGGCTTTTGTTAAAAGCGTATGTTTGGTTGCATTAATGAAACTTCTAGTACGGATTGTTTAAAGTGACTAAGCCAAAAGAGCCCCTCTTCCTTTAAAGGTCTGAGTAGTTTTCCTCCTTAAGATCATCTCAGGTTTCAGACTGTGGAAAAAGTGTTTGTTTTAATCACTGTTCTCGTTTCATAACAAATCACTTCCTGCACAGTCTCCTCTGCATTAGGCACGGAATGCAGTGACACATAGCAGGTGCGAGATGTGCTGCCAAAGAAGTGGGTGTATTTGATGGCATAATAAATACTCTTCGTCTGAGGGGGCAGAGCAGAAATGAGGGAGGGGCGCACAAACGCCACATGGCAGCTGCTGGGAGGTAGGGTTCTGTATCTGAAGGCGAGAGCCTCGCTGGCACAGTTGGCTGCATTCTCGCCCGAGTTTTGAGGAAGGTACGTGTCTCTGTTCGTTTGCACCCACACTGCTTCATGTGGCCAACACCACGTTGCAACATGAAGAAAAACGTTTTATTTCTGTGGGATGTAGTTCTAAGGAACACCATACACCCAGGCTAAAAGTTATGTGCAAGACGGTTTTGTTGTTTTGACCGGGACAGTTTCATATATTCCAAGCAATATGGGGATATTCTGTCTGAGCCTTTAATCTGAAACTAGTGATACTAATATAACATTCCTGATCAGAGTAATGCTATTTTTTTTAATTGAGATTTCTTTAACACATTCTTAAATATTTCCTGTTTCTTCCTTGCTGTGTAAAGTATCAATCTGTCTTTTGTGGACTCATTGCACGTAAGCAATTAAAACAACCAAAATGCATCTAATGTACATGGTGATGAAGTGTTGTGATTGATACTAGCATTTAAACAGGCTTGAACGTTGTAAGATTGCTGTGCAGAAGAGGCATTTAGATTTTTAAGGTCAAAATACTAGTATGTTCTTCTACAGTGGCTCTTATCTGAAGATCTGTAAGTACTTCACAAATGTTGAATTGCAACACTTGTTTGAGCCTGTGTACACACAGAGGTGTGATTATTCTAGTGGCAGGTCAAGTACAGCAACTGTCTAACATTGGTTAGCAATCCTACAACAGTCCAAGTGAGAAATATCTCCATTTAGAACGGTAAGGGGCTATCGATAGGCAGAATATAAGTATCTCCCTTGGACTTTCCCTGGGAAAGAAGTGCCATGCCATAGGATGTGATGTTGAGGAGTTATACTATACATTCCTAGTGACAGACTGCCCGCTGGACCATCATGGAACCCCTGTTCAGTGCTAACTCAGTAAAATGCCCCCCATGAAATAACCGTCACCCAGCTAGTCCTCTGAGATCTCCCCTCAAAGCATTGGCCCACCCTGACTGCTTGGCTTGTGAGATCTGTCCAGATTACAGCCAGGAGGGTAAGGCCAGTGGACAGTCGTCAGGGGAGGCTAGCATAGGAAAGGAAGAGGAGAATTTATAGGTTGGTATGCATCCGTTTTCCTTCAGTATTCCAGCATCCTCTGTTTTTCTCCGATTACGAAATACCATGTTGTAAGCACTCACTACTCATGGAAACTTTCCAGTCAAATATCTTCAGTATAGCCCTGCGCACATGAGCAAACTCTCTTCCACAAATAATTGAGGGTACCTGTAACCTGAGAATCTAATGAATTACTTGAGAACCTTCTTTCAGTGGCAAAAGTTAGAGTAATAAATGCCATCGATAGTGCATCTTCAGTGTCCTTGACCACCAGGCCTTGTAATTACTTTTAACTGCTTGTATTTGATGTCTTGTGACACTGATTTCCTTCCCCCGCCCTAATTGTAAGAATAGATTATTTCACATCACGCAGCTTTTCCTCTTTCCGGTCCCTCGTTCTGGCTTAGTGTCTGCTGGAGTCCCCACTTCTCGCTATATAGCCTATATATGGCTGCAACTTTTCCTTCCAGGAAGGGGTGTAGATTCTTATTTATCTAGTCTATAAGCATTGCTCCTTCACTCAGAGGGTAGTGTTAGAGAAGGGCCTGAACCTCTCTCTGTCTCTGGGGCCTCGACATACTATACCGTCTGCACCTATTTTGTCTCTAGAAATGGTGACTTTCCCATCTGGGAGCCTGACCTGAAAGCCAGTTGCTCAGCTCTTTTGATCAAGCTCTGGGTCATCGTAAAGCTATTTCTTTTGGAAATAACTTTTGACAGTCTCCTGACTGCTGTTTTAAAACCAGAACAGCTGTTAGGTCGGAAGCAGTTTCCTTAGCAGTGAAGGGTAAAACTGGAACGTTTGTGGCTTGAGCATTGCACATTTCATCACCGCAGTATCTGAGCATCTCCCAACAGCCTGTGTGGTATGGAAATATTGGCTCTCTTTTTCCAGGCTGGGAACAGAGCTGCAGAGAGGTCAGAAGAAGTCAGGGTCAGATTGGGAAGAGGACCAACTTCTCCTGAGTGCTTCTCGCTTTTTGGGCACCACTGAAATGTTCTTGTAAGGTCAAGTTTATGTTCTGAAGGTGATGCTTTTTCTGTCAAAAATACTGAGCTGAACCTAGGTGTGTCCACCCTTCTCTGGTACTTAGACACCGGCTAACCTCCTAAACCCCAATAACAAGGGTGATTCTATTTTTTGTTCACTACTTAGGGCACGTCTACATTTAAAATGCTGCATTGGCGCAGCTGCACTGCTGTAGCGCTTTACTGAAGATGCTCTACACCGACAGGAGAGCTCTCCCGTTGGCATCGTTAATCCACCTCCCTGAGAGGCGGTAGCTGTGTGGATGGGAGAAGCTCTCCCCCCGACATAGCACTGTCTACGCGGGGGGGGCTAGGTTGCTATAACTACATTGCTCAGGGATGTGGATTTTTTGCACCGCTGAGTGATGTTGTACTGACATAGGTCTGTAGCATAAGTGCCGACTCCGTGGGTGCTCCGGGGCTGGAGCACCCATGGGGAAAAATTGGTGGGTGCTCTGCAGCCAAGATCCCTGCCCCCCCTCCCCAGCTCGGCTCTGCCTCCTCCCCTGAGCGCGCCGCGTCCCCGCTTCTCCTCCCAGGCTTGCTGCCGCGAAACAAGCTGTGGGAGGGAGAGGAAAGGAGCGGGAATGCAGCGCGCTTAGGGGAGGAGGGCGGGGTAGGGGTGGAATCAGGGCAGGGCTGAGGGCGGGTGGGGGGTGGGAGCACCCCCTGGTGCCAGGAGAAGTTGGCGCCTATGGTCTGTAGTACACAGCAGTCCTTAGTGGTGAGCGTAATGTATTAATGTTTATGATGTGCTCCGATAGAGCAGTGATAAGTGTTACAGAAAAACTTAAAAAAAATTAAACTTGATTCAACCACAGTTGGTTGAGTTGTCGCTTAGAGCTATGTGGCGAGCAAAATCTAGATCTTCTAGTGCACTCTTGTTGAGCCGTACAATTCCTGTGTTGTATCTAGCTGTGCTTTTTCTCATGATGAAGTCAGTGGCGACGTCAAACAGGAGAGGTGAGACTATATTCTAATTTGGCACCAGTGTCTAGGTTGAACCATTCCCTCAAGCCTGTGTGTACTTTCTGTGCATGCCGCATCACAGAAACAATGGGGGTAATTAATTATGAAAAAACATATCTAATGAGAACCCCAGCAACGCCCCATTCAACCTTTACTTGAGAAGGCAAAGGAACAGTAGAGGAGAATCTTCATGTACTTTGGCAGTAAAGTGCAAGCCAATGGGAATACACCTCTACCCCGTTATAACGCCATCCGATATAACACGAATTTGGATATAACGCAGTAAAGCAGTGCTCCGGGGGGGCGGATCAAAGCAAGTTCGATATAACGCGGTTTCACCTATAACGCGGTAAGATTTTTTTGGCTCCCGAGGACAGCGTTATGAGGTAGAGGTGTATCTGGAAGGGAATAATGTCCTGAATTGGCAAAGTGGCAACTGCATTCCCCAGCTTACACAAGATTGGGTGTACTGACAATCTGCAACCTGATAACTCTGTCCATTTTAGTAGTGTGTCAGGAGGATGTTAAACAGCAGCTACGAAACTTAAATAGTTTTAAATGCGCAAGTACAGATAACTTGCGTCCAAGAATTTTAAAAGAACTGGCTGAGGAGCAGGCTGGAGTGTTGATTTTTACAAAGCAAACGGCTTTGTAAAATGCTAGCTATTAAATGGAATGAATTTGTAACAGATACGGAGATTTGTTAGCATTTAACAACTACTTATCTCCAAAGTTATGCAGAAAAGAAGATGGAAATAACTGGGACCGGCGTTAAGAATGAGGCCAAAGTGTCTGCTATGGCAGGCATGCCGTTGGGCAGCTGGAAAAACACGGACAAGGGGCCGACCAAAATAATCCCTCCACCGAACAGTACTTAGGGAAGAGTTATGGGCTTCAACCACATAGACAGCGACCCAGGCCGGACAGCATTGGTGGAGCCTTGTTTGTGTCCTAAGCTATGTCTGACGGATTCAGAACAACCAGTAAGTCACAGCTGCAGCTTGTGGAGGAGAAAAGGACCATTTGGTGTGGGTGTGTTTGCAGGGAATGTGACCGTGTTCCATCTCCAAACGGAGAGGCGGTGCTTTGTCTTTCGTGGGTGCCGTTTTGTCACAAATGAAAAGGAGTCTCACCTCTCCCGTTCATGAAGCAGCCCAAAACCATTTCTGCGCCATGAGTTTAAAGAATGCGATGGGGGCAGAGGGGGAATGCTGGGTCACATGGTGGTGGTCTGGTTGCAATCTGAATGGTGACGTTGTGGGCCATTGGAGGAGATCATTTAGACTTGTGCTCACGGAGCGTATGTGTTGCTGGAGATTGCTTGACCCATGGTTTTTAATGCCATCTTACGTACTGCAAAGCAGTCTGTGACTAGCCCCTTTAGTGTGATTCTCTCTTAATGGTCTGGTGGGAGTGCCTTGCCTGTGGATGCTAGCTGTTGTAATAAGGGTACCGTAGGTGACTGTCTCTCTCCTATTCCTGCTGCCAGACTGCTCCCCCTGTACGGCAGTAAGGTTTCCCCACAAATGCCATACTTCGGGAGCAGGGTGTAAATCCTTCAGAGCTCTTGGGATGATACTGTTCAGTTAAGAGTAGATGTGTGGTGCTCCTAATTGTGTGCTGGGTCGGTCTCCTGGATCCTTCGTGCTGAGGACCTCCCTCCATTGGAATGGGTTGGAGAGGCTCACTGTGCCCCTGGAAGCTGTACTGGCTTGTCCCTATCGCATAGTGAATGTGTGTGTCGCCTGCCCTAGCTATTGTTTTAACTGATTTATTTGATAATGGCTTGGATATCTCTAAACGTACCTCACTCCTATGTATCAGGCTATTCAGCTGCCCCTCTCTATGACCGGGGATCACAGCGGTGGCTTACAGAGTATTGGGCTGGTAGGGAGAACGCAGCAGCCTGTAGTCCTGCCTCTACAGCCGTAATGGGTCTAGAATTCTTCCCAAACTCTCGAAGTGTGGCATCGAGTTTCTCAGATCCGACGTCGGGCGGGGGGTGGGGGCTGGCTCTGAATATCCCAGCTCATGATAAACTTCTATCCTTAAAAAGCGACAAAGAGTCCTGTGGCACCTTATAGACTAACGGACGAATTGGAGCATAAGCTTTCGTGGGTGAATACCCACTTCGTCAGATGAATGTAGTGGAAATTTCCAGAGGCAGGTATAAATATGCAGGCAAGAATCAGTCTAGAGATAATGAAGTCAGTTCAATTAGGGAGGATGAGGCCCTTTTCTAGTGACTCTCCTTCCCAGGGAATTGTCACAAGGAAAGGCCAGTAATGCGCTCTTCCTCCTACCCACCCCACCACACCCTGTCTGCCTACTTACCTAGCATTAAGGAACCAAACTTACTGGCCCAGATAAGCGTGCTCTGTAATTTCACATATCTGTCACCGTTTCTTTATATCCTCATTCATTCTCCTCCACACAACATTTGCTCTGCCCTAGAATCTGTCTGTTGGGTGGCACTGCTGAGATTCATTAGCTGGCGATGGGTTAATGAGCAGATTCTGACTGCACAGAACAAATAGCTCCTTATTGCTACCCGAAGCTCAGTTTGTTACTCTGACGTACTTCAGCACCTTTTGTTCACTATCGGATTGATTTGTGCCTAAGTAGTACCCATTCCCTTAGGGCTAAAGGATGTATGCAGAGGTGTGTGCTACAGTGTTACTGGGTAAGTCCTGCTGAAATTCTGCGCTCTCAGGCTGATGGGTGCAGGTGAAAGCATTGTTTGAGGTTGGGGAGGAAAGACAAAATCTACCCCATTTTCATTCCTGGTGCTTCTTTCCGGACAGCAATACTATAATCCTTATGTGACTGCAGTTCTATTTGTAGATACATTAATGCTGCCTTAATATCAGGGTGGATAAAAATCAATGAGTTTTTTTAAAAAATAAAAAAAAATCTAATTTTTTTGATAAAATGCTTTTTGAGGAAAAAACCTATCTAAAGATAGTTTTAATTAACATACATTATAGCTCAAAGATATCTCATCATGGAATAGGGATTATAAATTCTAATTCTGTAGTATGAGAGAATATATTCATGTAATGTTTAAGAAAAGTTTTGTAAATGACTTCCAGTAGTTCATGGATTAGGGACCCAATCTTATGGGGTTCCAGGTGCTTCGGTATAGATTTAGGTTAATCTTTCTATCTACCCAATGGCACTCAATGCTCAATCTAGAAGATACCATCAGAGATGCTTAGTTTTGCAGTTCTCAAACTGGATTTGTGTCTCCAGAAATAACATTTGTTAACAGCAAAAATGTTCATAAATAAATAAATAATATATAGAGGTGAGAAATAACAGATCTCAACCCTATTGTCCCTCTGCAAATTTGTGTACACAGAGTCAATCCCTTACCTCTCTCTATAAAAGTGCAAAGTTTCAAAAAATTCAATGAATAGAAATTGTTGGAGGCGGACTAGATCTGGACAAGGAGAAAAAGTCTGGAGATACATGTGAGAAGGGAGGGACAGGCAGTAGAAACAAGTGAAACAGTTTGAGCAGCATATTCCAGAAGTCTTGAGATCTTTCTGAGTGTAGCCTTCATTGATTTGAGATCCACCATACCATTCTCTCCCTAGAAGGGAAAACCTATAATGGCAGCAGGCCATCAAAGAGACCCAGTTTGGGTTTCGTCTTTCTCTGAGTTGTGAAGAATATGTACACCTCTACCCTGATATAACGCGACCCGATACAACACGAATTCAGATATACGGTAAAGCAGCGCTCCGGGGGGGCGGGGCTGCGCACTCCGGTGGATCAAAGCAAGTTCAATACAACGTGGCTTCACCTATAACACGGTAAGATTTTTTGGCTCCCAAGGACAGAGTTATATTGGGGTAGAGGTGTATTAAGGTTATAACAACCAACTAGACTGCACTTTTATGTAGAAATCCATGATTAAATCAAGTCTTCCTGACTAGTGCTTTAAATCATGATTTAAATCAACGTGCTTAATATGCTGTATTCTGGGCCTAAGCTATTCAGTATCTTATGTTTTCAGCAGCCTCTGACTCTGTTAAATGCTCAATATGTGTCTTATGCCCTAAGCAGGCTTCAGATATAGGTTTGGAGCAAAATC
Source organism: Terrapene triunguis (assembly GCF_002925995.2). Lineage (NCBI taxonomy): Eukaryota > Metazoa > Chordata > Testudines > Emydidae > Terrapene > Terrapene triunguis. Next base: position 13,413,394 of record NW_020699449.1, on the reverse strand, counting down.
AATTTGGCCTTGTTACTGACTGGCTTTTCTTTCTTTCCTTCTACATCGAACAGAGCCACATTCTGAAAGAGTCCTCGAAGGAATTCAGTAATGATGAAAACTGTAGCCAGTGGTTTAGCCTCCACAACGGGGAGCTTGCTGACAGCAGTTTTTAGAACAGCCCTTTAAATTTGAGTTGGAAAGCCAACAAGCCACTATTACCCAACAATTAAATTGCCAAGAGCCACAGTTTGGGCTGCGAGTGCTTCAAATGGTTTTTGTGGATTTTCATCTTAATTTCTTTTTAAATTGCAATTGTGAGTCACTCTTGGGTTTTTCTGAATATTTGTTGTCAGAAACAACAGTAACCCATTGTCACTTTGCTACAGCTATCGTGAAGTGCAACATTTGGTTGGTGACAACACACTTTTTGGTTTCAGATGGATTTTGCTTGTGTCACCAAGTTGCATTCACTTGCACTCTTAAATTTCTTCAGGGTGACTTTAGTCACTTGCCTTTTCATATGGTGCCTCTAATCCAGGGGTGGGCAAACTTTTTGGCCCGAGGGCCACATTGGGGTTTCAAAACTGCATGGAGGGCCAAGTAGGGAAGGCTGTGCCTCCCCAAACAGCCTGGCCCCCTCCCACTTCCCACCTCTGACTGCCCCCTTCAGACCCCCCAACCCATCCAAATCCCCCCCGCTCCCTGTCCCCTGACTGCCCCGACCCCATCCGCACCCCCGCCCCCTGACAGGCCCCCCGGGACTCCCACGCCTATCCAACCCCTCCCAGAACCTCTCCCCCCATCTAACCTCCCCCAGCTCAGGGGCTGGGCAGGACGGTCCCGCAGGCCAGCTGTGGCCCACGGGCCTTATTTTGCCCACGTCTGCTCTAATCTTAAGGATGCAAAGCATGTCACTAACTACATATACAGGGGTTATGTTGCCCCTTGCTGTATTCCATCACCTCCAATGTCTGGTGTATAACAGCTCACAGCACCACGATAGAGTTCCTGATGGGGAAAAGTGAAGGGAGAATGTGTGGACACAATATGTTATTTGGGTTCAAAATAGGTAACCGCTTGCTCTTGCAAGAAGTGCCATGATGTATTAAGACATTGCATAGACAGGAACTAAGCTCTGATTCTCATTGAAAATACAGTACTACCAATAACCCAGAGCCTAACCCACCCCAGTCATGCTGGAGGCACAGGTGTGTAATTCTCGCTCGACAGGAAGAGCGCTCGCGAGTGAACTTACAACACTAATGCAGCAGTTCTCTGATCTGAGGACCAAACAGGCCTGACCTTGCCAAGCTTGTGCGATCTGACAAGATCACAGCCCACAGTGCTATGGCTGTAGGTGAAAATGTAACTTCTCTTGCAAAGCATCTCAATTGATCCTGGCACAACAGTGTTCAGAGAGCAGTTTAAAGGAATGCAACCCCCCCACGCATGTACGTTTGTTAACTAGCCGGTCTCTGCTTTCTACAGCTATAGGAAAGAAATTCCAGATGAAGTTCTGCCCTCCTCTGCTCTGAGACTCCCAGTGCAATGTGCGGCGGTGAGAAATCAATGTTTGCTTTTTGAACGTGCTGCCCTTTGAACAAGAATCCCTGAGTCAAGGGGAGAAGCACTGGTGAAAGCGGGGTCTGCTTGCCTTGCTCTAGCATGCTATGTGGTGGGGTCACCTTGGTGTGCTGACATTGCTTTCACGCCTTGTGGCTATCCAGTAAATCTCTGTGCCATTGGGAGCAACCGGAGATCAGATACAGGGACGAGGGATGGTAAGTGAAAGTTTGCCAACACCTCTCTGTGCTCCTACCTCCTTTCCAAGTCCCGCTGCAAAGGAGGGACTTGACTATGGCTGATGCTGGGCAGACGAGCTGGAGCCGAGCCAGAGATCTCCTGCGACAGATCTCTAAGAAACAGTCACTTTGCAGGCAGTTTAAATCCTAAATCTCCTCTGTGGGGATTTGCGGCAGCTGGCAGCTATGTATGAAACGCTAGGTTTAGTGAGTTCTCCGTAGTAACAAAGAAAACAAGTGAGCGGAACCTTGCAGGCCTTTCTAATCCCTTCTCCCCTGGAACTGCCAAAGGAAATGGCTTTAAAAAGTACGTGAAGTTGGAATAACTGAGACTGATTCTTCAGCCTTGGACAGCCCTTCTCCGTGGAGAAGTGAAAGTTTCCAAGACTGGCCTTGGGCCTGCAGAGCTCTGCTTCAGGAAGAGATCTGTTTATCTCTGGTATTCATCTGCCCCCCTTCACTGCAGTGTCACGGAGCCTCGCGATCTTTAGTGTATTTCTCCTCGCAGCACCCTAGGGGCAGGGCCGGCCGATATCTACATTGGACAGCTGGGACCTGAGGCATAGAGGCCAAGCGACTTGCCCAGGGTGACATGGTATGTCTGTGGACTTGGACCCAGGTCTTCTAAGTCTAGGCTAGTGCCCTGACCACTGGTCCATCCATAAGAACCTAAGAACGGCCCTACTGGGTCAGACCAAAGGTCCATCTAGCCCAGTATCCTGTCTTCAGACAGTGGCCAGTGCCAGGTGCCCCAGAGGGAATGAACAGAACAGGGAATCATCAAGTGATCCATTCCCAGCTTCTGACAAACAGAGGCTAGGGACACCATGAGCAATTAAGAAATGAAGGTGTGTGTGAGGGCCCTGGGTCAGCACGGGAAGAGGCCGTCTGGTGACTTCCCACCCCCAGCTCCCCAAGAACTAAAACGACTGGTTCCGGGGCTCCAGAGAGTCCCATCTGGCCCAGCACAGTGGAAAGAAATCCCGTTAGCATGGGCGTCCAGTGACCCGGCCGTTGGGGGGGAGACTAGCCCATGTCCCGTCCCCATCCCCCTCCTGTGCAGGAGCCCAGAGCACCCCCATCATAGCCCGCAGCCCCAGCGCCAGCCACCCCGAGTCCCTGCAGGAGGCCAGGCCCAGGCCCGGCCAGCCCCTGCCAGGGCAGAGCTCCAGGAACTGCAGGAGGGGGTCTGGGGGGTGGAGCGTGGGCCCACGCCAGGCTGTTTGGGGAGGCACAGCCTCCCCCAGGCTACGATCCCTGCTGCCCGTGCCTGTTAGCAGGGTGCAGGAGTGGGTTTCGGGGTGAAGAGTCAAACCAGGGAGTCTTAGAGGCGCCTTCCCACTAAGCCAGAACAGCGAGCAGTACAGTGAAGTGTCCTTATTTGACTTCTTTAAGGGTGGGAGTTGGAAATGAATCTGTAAGAGACAGTTCGCTCGTTAAGATGTTGCCAGAGGCAAAGTTGCGCAGGGGACTAGGTGCCGCCACTTCACTTTAGGAGAGCTCTGTACAAATTCTTTCTTGGCCCACCGGTGAAAATGAGGTAGGTGGTCTAGTTTTATTCCCTAGCAAACCTTTGCTCCTACGCTGGGAAACTGCCACGCAACTGCACATGATTGCTAGTCCCTGCTCCGGAGGCCGTGGACTGAACTAGCAGGGGTGTTGCGGCTCAGAACCCAAGTTCCTGATCCAAGCGGCGTGGGGAAGTTTGCCCAGGATCTGCTCCTGCTAGCACGGTTCGTCAGTTTCGCTGTCCCAAGCCTGACCTAGGCCTGGTGTGCTCTCCTAAAGAAATAATCAATCTGCCTGAGTCAGCCATGCCAGGAGCTGCTGCTCCTGCCGTAGCATGAGCTGCAGGTGTGTGAAGGGGGCAGCAGTGCTGGAGATAACTAGGGGAGGTGGGGGGGAGCCCTTGCCCCGAGCTGCTGGAGAATCAAGGCTTTTAATATCAACAATTTCCACCTCACCATCAACCTCAGCCTGGACCAGTCCCCAAAAGAGATCCACTTCCTGGACACTACAGTGCAAATAAGTGATGGTCGCATAAACACCACACTATACCGGAAACCTACTGACCGCTAATCTTACCTATATGCCTCCAGTTTCCATCCAGGACACATCACACGATCCATTGTCTACAGCCAAGCCCTAAGATACAACCAAATTTGCTCCAATCCCTCAGACAGAGACAAACACCTATAAGATCTTTATCAAGCATTCTTAAAACTACAATACTGACACATAAAGAGAAGGGAGTTACCTCATAAGTGGAGGACCAGTGTTGACAGGGCCTGGGGAAGTGAGGAAACAGATTGACAGAGCGAGACGGGTACCCAGAAGTCACCTACTACAGGACAGGCCCAACAAGGAAAATAACAGAACACCACTGGCTGTCACCTAGCTAAAACCTCTCCAGCGCATCATCAACGATCTACGACCTATCCTGGAAAACGATCCCTCACTCTCACAAGCCTTGGGAGGCAGGCCAGTCCTCGCTTACAGACAGCCCCCCAACCTGAAGCAACTACCAGCAACTACACATCACACCACAGAAACACTAATCCAGGAACCAATCCCTGTAACAAACCCCGTTGCCTATTCTGTCCCCATATCTACTCTAGTGACACCATCAGAGGACCCAACCACATCAGCCACACCATCAGGGGCTCATTCATCTGCACATCTACTAATGTGATATATGCCATCATGTGCCAGCAATGCCCCTCTGCCATGTACGTTGGCCAAACCGGACAGTCCCTACGTAAAAGAATAAATGGACACACATCAGACATCACAAATGGTAACATACAAAAGCCAATAGGAGAGCACTTCAATCTCCCTGGACATTCAATAACAGATTTAAAAGTAGCCATCCTTCAACAAAAAAACCTTCAAAAACAGACTTCAAAGAAAAACTGCAGAACTGCAATTCATTTGCAAACGTAACACCATTAATTTGGGCTTGAATAGGACTGGGAGTGGCTGGCTCACTACAAAAGCAATTTCCCCTCTGTTGGTAGTGACACCTCCTCATTATTGGGAGTGGACCACATCCACCCTGATTGAATTAGCCCTGCCAACACTGGTTCTCCACTTGTGAGGTAACTCCCTTCTCTTTATGTGTCAGTATATTTATGCCTGTATCTGTAATTTTCACTCCATGCATCTGAAGATGTGGGTTTTTTACCCATGAAAGCTTATGACTCAATAAATCAGTTAGTCTTTAAGGTGCCACCAGACTCCTCGTTGTTTCTGTGGATACAGACTAACACGGCTGCCCCTCTGATACAAGGCTTTTGTGAAATCTCTAGGTTGTGAAACTGGCCTTCAATCTGTGGCCGCTCTGATGTGTGATTGGAGCAGTACCACTGCCCTGTGGGATGGTGTGGGGCAGGGCAGCTGCTGCTGTGAGGTGAAAGCCAGCCTGGCACTGTTAGGGTGCCCGAGTGGGTTGCCAGTCTGGCCCCGGGGGAAGGGTGTGAGAGCCCCCGACAGGGCAGTGGGATCGTGGTGCCACTCCCTTCCTCTCCCACAGCCCTTTGGTAAGGTGGCAGGAGGAGCACCACACACCGGGCTCTCTTGGCCTTGTAGGAGGGTCTCCGCACAGCTCTCTACGTGCTTGGGTTGAGTCAGCAGCGGAGACCCCCAGATGTGGGCCCTCAGCTAGGGTGACAGGCAAGGGCCTGCTGCTGCTGCTCTTCAGACTGGCTGGGGCCCACAGCTCCTCAGCCGGCTGCTCCCTGTTTTCTGGGAGGACTGGGGTTGGGCCGAGGAAAAGGGAGCACTCCACCTTCCCTGCAGAGGCCTGTGTGTAGGGCCAGCTTTGGTTGATCTGTCTAGGCGTGGAGGGCAGCAGCCGGGGGGGCGGGAGAGGGCGTGGGGAGGAGAGCAGTGGGGCATTGACTGATTGGTGCGTGGGGCTGATGCTGAGGCACAGAGCTCGGCCTGCAGGACACCAGGGCCCTCAGGCCGGGGCACTGGGAGCGTGGCTGGAAGGCTGGTGTGTTCTGGGCTGGCATGGAGGCTTGGTCCTTAGGCTACAGGTGTTTATGTTCCTCCAGCCCTGAAGAGATCCAGGAACCCGTTCACCTCTATGCAGGCGGCACTAGAGAAGCTCTGCCCCCCGGGCCCTGCTGTTACTTTCCCTTGCCTAAGCCCCCAGTAGATGTAGAATTGCCCAGGACTGCGCTGCTCGACAGTGCTATGAGCTCAGTAATTCTCAGTGCGACTCCTTGAACCCAGGGCATGTGGGCTGTGACAGCCTGGCTTGTGGTGCTGGGATGGCTTCTGCCGGCTGGCAACGGTGGTGGTATCTCTGGATGGCTGCTAACTGGAGCTCTCGTTACTGCTCTTCTACACACCCGTGCGTTTTTTCCCTGACCTTTGTCTCTGCTATGTACTGTTCAGATTTGCACTCCGGGAATCCTCCAAGAGGAGCGTCCAGCATGGAGAGGAGGGAGTGAAATCGGCCGCTGCGTTATGTTACACTGACCCAGTCGGGCTGGCTCTGGCCCCGTTTCGCTAGCTAGCCTGTCGTGCCGGAAAAGCGTGCTGCACACCACAGGCATAATCCCTGCTGGCTCAGTCCCTGGTCATTTAACCGTCCCTGACGCTGGAAGCCTGGGGCTCCGCCTGCACTGAGGGACAGCTGTAAGCTGGCCAGGGATATTTTAAAGAAGGTCTAATAATACAGAGTTGTGTCTCCATGGCGTAAAGTCTTTAGGTCATTCTGCTTTTTGTATTGAGCCAACCCTTCTATTTAACTTCATAAGCCAGCTCAGGCACGAAGAAATTTGAGAGAGAAATTACAGCATTTCAGACCGATTTGCAGTAGTGCTGTGTGCATGCATTTAGAAACACTTGTTACGGCGTTCAGAAGTTCGAGCAAACGGGGATCCAGGTGAACTAAATTGAATGCTGAAATTTGCCCGGGTATGTGCAAAAACAGGTCAAGGCAAAAATGGGATGTGCTTGGCTTCATATATTGTAGCTGGAGAAAAGTCCAAACACTATTTAAAAACCATGGGAAGCATTTTGTGTTTACTAACTTGCACTTTGCCCTGTCTAAGAAGAAAGCACAGGGATGACTGCATTTCCCTTGTTTAATATAACAGGCATCATAGAGAGGATCATGTTGAAATGAGAATATAATCGCTCTTATGTCGGAAATTTAAGCCTTCAGGTGCACTTGATCAAGCTATTTGAGTGTAAACAATATTGCAAAGAAAACAAGTAAGTGTGTGTGTTTTTGTGCACCTTGTGTAGCCAGACTTCTAGAAAGGATGACTCTTGGATGGCTTTTGGTCTTTAAGAATATTGCTACATATTATCCCATTACTATAGTGTAATTGGTGCTGCAGTTTTACTCTGGTAGTAGGTCAGTTGCTAAATTCTAGGGTTATTTCTTATTACTGATGACATTGAAGTCTTGCTGAAATAACTTCCGCACACACAGTATTATGTAATGTTTTTATTTGTGATGCTTCAGTGTAGATCAGTATAGCTTCAGAACTCTTTTCTCATGTCTTGCAACTAACATGAAGCATTGACATTGCCCGTGGGCTTGATGGAAAGTGCAGTGCACAGTTAAGGCATTGTCATTTGGGATTGTACCTACAATCCTTTGAAGTGCAGTTCTCATCTACTGTTTTTCAGTGTATCCTGGGATCTTCTTGCTGCATGCATCTAGAGCCACATCATCTGACTTCAGTGACAAAAATAAAATGTTAATTGCTTTTTACACCTTTTTAGCTCCGTTGGCTCTGCAGGTTTGTGAGGGAGTGTGTGATTCACGTGTGTGCAACTCAGCAGATTTACTCACGAAGTTCCAGTTGAGTAGACTTGTGGAAATCCACTGAAGAAAGTGAGATTGTACATGTGTTGTGGGTCTGACTTGGGCTGCAGAACCTCTAATACTGGTGTTGGTGATCAAACAGAAAAGAGCCCTGCTTGATTTTTGCAGCTTCCAGGCTGAGTTTGCAGGGCTGACAGTAGTATGTGGAGAGGGATTTTATTTAGGCGGTGTCTACACTACGCATCTTTTAGCGACACAGCTGTGCCACTACAGCCGTGCTTCTAAAAGGCATGCAGTGTAGCTGCTCTTTGTTGGCGGGAGAGAGTTCTCCCGCCGACAAAATAAAAATTCCGCCCCCAACAAGTGGTAGTAGCTTTGTCGGTGCGAGAGCTCTCCCGCTGACGAATCGCTGTTCGCACCGGCGCCTCTCCTGGGTTATTGATTGCCTCAGTTGTTCGGTGTAGTTAGTTCGGACGGGAATGGAGGTGTAAAGGATGTTGACGCTTAATTGTTGGGATGCTGGGAACACCGCTTGGCTTGTATATCTTGTTTCTTTGTTAGCATCCAGATTCCTTTTTCCTTTTTCTCATTTCAGAATATTTTAAATTATTATCCCTGTAATAGCTGTAACTTGGCTACATTGCACATGTTTACTAAAATGCACGCTGACTAGCACATTGTCGCACACAATATGGACTTGTGTTAGAAATGGTTGCTGGTGAACATTGCCAAAGCAGCTGGGAGTCTGACAGCAACAAGAGGTTAATTGCAAATTAAAATAAAAGCCTCCTGCTCACTAAAGCATCCCATTCTGTAAGGTTACTAAAATTTAGTCAGCTGCTTGCCTGAACAAAAGGGCATCACACCTGATAAAGGACAATGGTCCTGAGTAGTGTCCGCTTCCTCTGGAATTAACAGGAGTGGAGGGTGCCTGGCATCTCATAGGATCAAACCCATAGTTGCCAGACCTTTTGAAGCTTTAATAACACTTTATTAACCTATTTCTTTTGCAACAAATTCATTTAAATTGCAACCAAAAGATTATTTTTAGATCTTAAAGGGAACGAGTAGATGAGCCAACATTCATTTTGTTTCACTCTCTACTTTGCTTGGGCTTTCTGGCTTCAGTTTTGTGTTTTCTTCTCTAGACAAACCAACGCCACAGTTCCACATTCTGTCAGTTTTTGGCAATTATATGTGGGAAGTTTGTTCTGCTTCTGAAATACGGGACCTTGGCTATCAACCTGATTCCAGGTACTGGTGTGTAATTGACCAGGGTAGCATAAAGCTGACAGCTGGAGCTGCAAAGCCTGGTATCAAGAGACACATTTTGGTGGTAGAATGGGAAGAAGAAGAATACACTCCAAAGCATTGGGACCAAATCACGGTTTCCATAAATTGAATAAAATAAACTCCAATGATCCAGACCATGGAAACTTACATATGATGCGGCCTCTACAGACGGTAGGGTGGTTTTTAGAATCATAGAATATCAGGGTTGGAAGGGACCTCAGGAGGTCATCTAGTCCAACCCCCTGCTCAAAGCAGGACCAATTCCCAGACAGATTTTTGCCGAAATGGCCCCCTCAAGGATTGAGCTCACAACCCTGGGTTTAGCAGGCCAGTGCTCAAACCACTGAGCTATCCCTGGCAGACACGAGATTGTAAAGCAGGGAATATAAGGATATTTAATAGAGTTGGGTGAGTCTGCTATTCCAGATTGCAAATTGATGGTAAAATTAATATAACCTGTTGGGTTCACTTAAATCGTGGGAGTCTACAAACATGAATCCAGCTCTTCCTTTAGAATTAAAGCTTGCCTAGCAGGCAGTAGCCTCTGAAATTCTTAAGTTTAGAGTAAAGTTATTGTTATAAGTTTCCCATCAAGATTTCTTATCCCAAAACCTTACTATCATTTAAATCATCAACCTACTTGATGATTTTAAAAATAATCAGTGCAAATGTCAAAGGGATGTAGTCTCCTTCCTTGCAGACAGAGCCTCATCTGCATCAATGTCTAACTATGGCATTAAGGGTTGTTTGGCTGGATATTCAGTTTGTGTCTATCATTGATGATCTGATTGGCCACCAAAGCTCTTGGTGACCACGTGATCCCCAGTCATGTAGTGGCATTCCTCGTTAGACATGTTTCATAGGTGATTGATCTTCCATGCTAATACTACATCCGTGTCAAGAAAGCCGCTGCACCTGAACCACTGCTGATGGAAGTGGCTGCTGAGTTTGGCTGTGAATAGCCTCCTTGTTGGTCCTGTCCTGCCACCACTTATGGAGCAGCGGATGAAGATGACCATCGAAAATCTGATATTCTTCAACCTTCCTCAGTGCTCCCACTTGACTGCCATAGAGTGAAACTGGTACGACTGTGGCTCTGTCAATCAGCAGCTATGTAGCAAGCTTCAGAGGCTGCTGAAGAACTCAAAAGACTTTTTCATGGGGAGTTTAATTTCCAAATTCCCTCAAGGTGCTTCTGTTTCACATGGGCCTACCAACTGGAAACTTATCGCCTGCCCCTTACAAACAACTGCGTTTCCAACCCTGCCAGCAGCACTGCTCTGGCAGAGCCCATGTGAACCCCCATGAATCGGGTTGATCACTTGGGCTTAGTTTGGATCTGCCAATGTAGAGGGCTTGCGACATTTTGGCCCATGTATGATTCTTTAACCAAATAACCTGCATCTGCTGTCAGAGGGCCCAGTCACAATCCCACCGACCTTAATAGGAGTCTTTCCATTGACTTGAATGGGGGCTGTATTGGCTTATTGCTTTGATTTTTGAGATCTCAAATCCACTTTTTGTCTCCTGTCTTGCAGCCGGGGGAAGCACTGGTTTGAAAAACACTACCCGGGGCCATGTGGTGGTTGGCCTAAATTAGGGTTTTGAGTTTAGCACTTAAATTAAACATTTGACGGCCCCTTTATAAGCTGGCAAAACGCTGCTTGTTCTCTAGAGACCTTTCTGATGCATTTTTACGTAGGCACCTGAGCTAATGGCGTTACATTGACAGGCGGTTTTAAAGGAAACACCTGCCTGCAGGTTTGTTTGGGAAGCGAGACTGGAAGACCCCTTGGGTGTTGAGGAGGCAAATTTGGTACTTGTTGAAATGTTGCATGGTTGTAAAAAGTAGGCAATAAATGTTGGTGCATATATGGGCATTTTACACACACCGATTTCTACTGTGACTAGTGACTACTTCATTGTAAGTGTACACGTCTGGAAAAACAAGGAATTCACATGACGTTGTGGAAAATCAGAGTTTAACACACACCTCCTCAAAGCTAGTTAATGTTCATTTATTTCTCCTTTTCAAAAGGCGAATCTCTCCTCTGCCTTCACTGAGCCCTACCTGCTGCTTTACCGTTACAGGGCAGAATTGTGTAAGGGCGCCCCGACGCGCCTTATGCATCTCCAGTGACGTCAGAGGGTTTAACACCTTCGCTCGCGTCTCTGCCAGCTCATAAGCACTGCTCCGGGCAGAGTTGTTCCTGTCTCCCTCTTCACCCTCATTTGCGGTCACTCCTTTTGGTCAGCTAGCCCCTATATCTGTGTGACCATACAATTCCCCCCTCTCCCTCCCCCTCAACCGAACAATTGATTGGGGAAGGTGGGAATGTAGCAAGGGAGAGCATGACACATCTCCATCTTGAGTGCCTATTTTCTGCGTTCAGTTTGCCAGATGAGGAGGTGAATGCAGTCTGCGCCGATGCAAACAAAGGCCACGTCTACACTGTAGTTGCTGTGGCTGCAGTGCTGTAGTTCTGCCGCTCTAGCGCCCGTGGGATAGAAGCAGACTACAGCAACAGAAGGGGATTTTCCATTGCTGTAGGAACTCCACCTTCTTAAGCAAAAGTAGCTATGGTTGAGAGAATACTTCTGTCAACCTAGCTGCATCTACACTGGACATTGTCTGTGTAGTTAGAGCACTCAGTGTGGATTTGTTGCATCCCTGAGTGTATTAACTATAACACAAGAACTACGGGTCACCAAATGAAATTAACAGGCAGCAGGTTTAAAACAAATAAAAGGAAGTATTTCTTCACACAACACACAGTCAACCTGTGGAACTCCTTGCCAGAGGATGTTGTGAAGGCCAAGGCCATAACAGGGTTCAAAAAAGAACTAGATAAATTCATGGAGGATAGGCCCATCAATGGCGATTAGCCAGAATGGGCAGGAATGGTGTCCGTAGCCTCTGTTTGCCAGAAGCTGGGAATGAGTGACGGGATGGATCACATGATGATTCCCTGTTCTGTTCATTCCCTCTGGGGCACCTGGCACTGGCCACTGTTGGAAGACAGGATACTGGGCTAGATGGACCTTTGGTCTGACCCAGTAGGACCATTCTTATGCTCTTATAACATCCGAACTTTTCAGTGAAGTCCAGGCCAAAGTCCCAAAAACAAACTGGCAGGAAATAGGCTTTTGTTTTTGTTAATGTTAAATTGTCGTCATAATTCTCAGGCCCTCTACCTTAAAATGGGGTTGGTTAATCTGAGGTGAAAGGTGTTAATTGGCAAATTTAGATGGGATCCAATCAATGCTCTGTGCAGAATCCAGTTGTCAGATTTTAAAAAAATTATATTACATTATCTTTCCTGGGGATAGTCTTCCAACATGTGGTGTTTTCAGATCATGTGAGGATTTCTCAACAACAACCCCCCCACACACCTTATTTTAACAAATTAGAGCCCCATTGATTTAGAGCCAGATTTTCATAAATTCACATAGTAGTGTGTCCTTTTTCTGGTTGTGCAATTACATGGATGCACATCAATCATTGAAATTACACACACAAATGTTCCATTAGACCTATAACTAATTATTTGAATACACACTGTTCTGAATATCTGGCCTTTAGTATATAGAGGGTGTAGAACAGCTAATAATTTACAAAACGCACCTTTAGTAATTGGATTTTAGAAGAGTCTAAATGGCAACTTACTACTACTCCATCTACATCATATAGCCTGTTTTCTCTAGTATCTGATACTTTTATTTTGGCTTCTTTCACATCTAGTAACTGGACCATGGTTACTACCAGTATATGCTTTGAATTAACAGATCTGCTCCACAACTGAAGCATGTTTGTGTACTTGGATGATAGGGCTAGTGTATACAGGGAAACTACGCGGCATAGCTACAGAGCAGTGATACTCGGACTGAGGCTTGGGAGCCGCAAGGGGTGCTTTAATGCGTCTCCTATGTCTCTTTGCAGCACGTGAGATTAAAACTCTGTGTGATTTAATTAACAATCCATCAGGATGCTTTTACTATGGTATTAATCAATTGTAAAATATTTGGTCAGTCATTTTGCTATGAGAATTGTGTGTGTACATGAAACAATGAATTCACATACCTATGGCTCTTGGGTAAAGTTGATCTCTAATTTGGCACCTGAACCGCTGAGGTCTGAGTATCACTGTTGTAGAGGAATAGTCTATTTTGTTGTAGCTATGCTGCAATAACTCCCCAAAGTGACTTTTATTCTGAAATAGTGCCCACATTGGGGGTGGGAGGGTAATGCCAGAATAGCTGACCTCCAGCAGATTAATTACTCTGCTCTAGTTATGGTGAAAAATTTCCCCCTTGTAGTCAGTCTTAGTTTTGAATGTTTTACTTGGTTGGGGTATCTCCCCTTCATATGCAAAAAATTATTTTTATTAGTCTCTTGAGGTGTGTTAGTTCCTCAAATGTGCGTGTTAGGTTTTTTTTTTTTACATTCTCAGACTGATTTACATTTACATACAGTAGAACCTCAGTTACGAACACCTCGGGAATGGAGGTTGTTTGTAACGGAACAAAACATTGTTTCAAAAGTGTACAACTGAACATTGACTGACTTAATTCAGTTTTGGAACTTTACTATGCAGAAGAAAAATGCTGCTTTTAACCTTCTTAATTTAAATGAAACAAGCACAGAAACAGTTTCCTTGCCTTGTTGAATCTTTTTTTAAACCTTCCCTTTATTTTTTTTAGTAGTTTACATTTAACACAGAACTGTACTATACAGTATTTGCTTTTTTTGGTCTTTGCTGCCTGACTGCATACATCGAGTTCCAAATGAGCTGTGTGGTTGACCGGTTAGTTCGTAACTCTGGTGTGTGTAATGCTGAGGTTCTACTGTATGTTTTCTGGAGTTTACATTATTTGGTTAACTATGTAGTAACAGAAATTGTGATTTCTTGTAAAAATACTTTGAACATATGAATTATCACTTAAAATTACTGTAAAGGGAACATTAAATCATAGTAGTGAACTACTATGGAGTCAAAACTGGTTGATGAATTTATAGGTGGTTTCACTTTTTTAAACATAATATTTGGTGGGTTTTTTCCATGTGCTAGTCTGCTACAGCCAAGACTAATTGATTTTGTTCATAGACTCCTGAAAAGGGAGCTTTATTGCAAGTGAATAAATGCGTTTAGATAGTTTACGTGGGACGAGTATTTAGTGGAAAAAATACTTTGTGACTGATTGAAAGCAAATACCTGTTTTTGGCATGGTCTACCAGAAGGGTGGATTATGTGAAGTATGGTCTGTAATAAACCTTTGTAATCCACCTGATATCCAGTAATTAATGATGATAGGATTATTCCAGATCTAATCTGATAGGATATCTGAAACACTAGTCTAAATGACTTCCATGCTAAAACTAATCCACTTGCCGTAATCTAGAATGGAAAAACTCCCCCAGCTTTTGTAAGGAAAGAATATGAGTGTTCATTCATGTGACTAAACGTGACCTGTCGTAATCTTGCTAATGTCCAAAGATCGGTTACAGTGGGTACGTTAGCCTGTTGTAACTTGGGGACAGAATCAGACATAGCAGCAGGGGATTGCCCTGCACCCTGTAGCTGACTCTCACAGCCCCCCTGTAAAGAGGCAAAGCAAGTCTTGTCCCTATTTCATAGATGAGGGCAACTTGCTGAGACCGAGAAATTCCAAGGTAACGTGGTGGGCAGTAAAGCTGGGGTCAGAATTTGGTGATTCCTCTCTTGAGAATGCCAGGAGAGGAGTGCCTTACTCCCCTTGGGCTGCAGTAAAGGGACAAACCTGGGGCGATTGTTTGCTTCAGTTGTTTCCCTGTTCTCCTTTTCTCATTGGCCTCAAGGCCCTGCTCCAATAAAACACTTGCACATGGGATGTTCCATTGAAGTAAGAAGCTAGTGCTTTGCTGGGAACACCCCACCCCTTCCTTAAAATGGGCTGGTCTTGGGGCGACTCGCCGAAATGAAAAATGGTTCTGCCCTGATTGCTGTATACCAATATGCCATCGACAAGGAACACCAGTCCTAAGGCAGAGTCGTGCTGAGTTGGCAATGTCCTTCCCTGTGTGCATGGATTTAAATACAAGGCAATAGAAATTGTGTTTGGAGACCTTGGGAAGGCAAAGCTTTCAGAGGTGGGACCAAGTACTTTCTTCTCTGTTCTTCTTGCTAAGCCGTTAGATTTTTCTGTCTTCTGAAAGGTTGGGATCTCATCCGGCTGTTTGCCTTTGCTTCTGAGAAGGATGAAGAGGTATTTTCAGTGGGTCTCCTAGAGAGAGTCCTCTTGAGAAGATACATTGGGATGCAGAGACTCCTGAGATGGGAAAACAGGGCTCTGTTGTGGTTTTCCCCATGCACCTCTTCAAGCAGCTTGAATTTCTAGTGGCAATCCTGTTAGGAGTTACTGGTGCATGGAACAGTAGTAACTTCTCTGCTGCTGCTTCTTCCGCCTTCACAAGGGATGGCAAAGGGAGTAGAGCCATCCGCAGCACAGCTTCTCCAGGAAGGTGTCTGCAGGACAGGCTGTGATCTGTAGGGTTCTGCACTGAGTGCCACATGGATCTTGGTGGGGCTCTTAGCCTCTGTGGAGGCAACAAAACACTTCATTGCTTTTTTCACTTCCATAATCTGGCTACAAACATCCCTTTAAAAATAATAATCAGATTCTCCAGAATGCAGGAAAATCCCCAGCCACGCCCTATTTCGCTGCCCTGTTTGTGCTTCTGTGACTGTGGCAGAAGCTGGCATTGCATGTGACATGTCTTTTTTGGGGCAGGGCACTGTGATGAACTTCAGTTCAAGGAAACTGCACTGGTAGGAAAGTCCTCCAGGTTTCTGACCTTGATGGTCTTTGGATTCAGAAAAAGGAAGAGCACAGCTGTGCAGTTAGAGCTGCTGTAAACCATTCCCGTTATAGTTCGGATGCTGCTTTCTGCACCTCTTGTACATTTCCTCGTTGCGAAGCAAAGCAATTAGATACACTTGAAGGGCTGAACGTTTTGTGCTCTTTCCTTAATAAAATATGCTGGATGAAACGTTAGCAAGACAAATGGATAGTTTCAGAATTTGTGGCTTTCAGAAAAAATGGATAATTTTAGAATAAGACCCACTTGCTAAGAACTCCTAGAATAATTTTCCATTTTGGTCAGCCTAGAGATTGTATAATCTGTTGTTTTTATAAGTGGTCATAATGGGCCTTTGAGAAAAATCCTTCCCCACTTACCAATAAGAGCCAGTGCTCCATTACCATGGAGATCTATCAGACCCATAATTTTAGACTTGCATTCAAATTGTTATGCATTGTGTCCTCTTTTGTTTTTCTGTGATCTTGAACCTCGCTAAAGCACTGATCCTGCCCCATAGACGTGAATGGGAATTTTGCCATTGATTTCAGTGGTTGCAGGATTAGGCCCTATAAATAATAATGCAAAGATGTAGAATTGCTGTTGCTCATGGACTGCTGCCTTATTAAGCATCGTAACCTCAATTTACGAAGAAAGTCTGGTATACTTTCACCAACACGGCCGAATTCCACTCCGTTAGCAGTATATTTGGCTTGCCTGTAACGGCAAACTAGACTAGTAAATACATTATTTTAAGAAAACCTAAGATGAAGGTTTTGAATTGGAAAAACTAGTTCAGCAAGAGTCAACAGCCCAGGAATTATTTTGCACATCCCATCAAAGTCTCCTGTTGCTGTGAGAAAGAGGTAGAAATTCCTGCACTGGCTATACTGGGCGAGAGGGATGTGGAATTGCTTCCTTACTGATCTTGACTATATTGAATCTTTCAGATTCTTTCATGATTAGCACTAGACCCAGGAGCTTCTTGTTAAAACTACCTCTGACAGATGACCAGATTAGTAGTTAAAAGAGAATGTGAATCACTTTATATATAACTAAATTTAAATGAATTCTGCTGAATTAAATCACCCTTTAAACTTTCATTGTCTAGTACTTCAACTTCTGCAGTGGTTTGCAAATTCAGCTTCTTTCCATTAAACAGTAAATGTGAGGCCAGACTTATTCATATAGATCGGGCAGGATGTTTGCTCTGCTAATCAAAAGACTGTAAATAGTTGAAGTCACCGTGCTTTGAACATTGGCCCATGTTTGTTTGGTTTTTTAGTAGCCATTATTATTTTCTCCTCCTTTTCAAATTAACCATTTTTAGTGTTCTCTTTACAATTGAAGGTATGAAGAGAATTGGCCCCATCCCTAGTTTAGAAAAGTAATAACTGGAATATTAGTAAACAAGAATTTGAAAACCGGGGAAGGCGAGTAAACAGTCAGAGAACCTGTTTCCTGTAAATTAAATGTAGTTTCTTGGCGGCGTCTGGATTAAAGTCTGTATTAGTGAAAACTGATGGCTGATTGCTGTGTGGCTAATAGACTTCAAGGTCTTTTGTATTTGTCAGCCATTTGAATAAACACCACCTGATAAAACAAGTGTGCCCTGGCTTCTGACAGCAAAAAAAACCTATCAATAAAACAAACCGCCGTAAAGAAGAGGTAGCGTAACTAGAAATAAAATTCTGTACAAAATGGATTCACTATATTCTCAGAAGAAAACAAGGCTTGTCTGATGCTGCAGTTTTCCCCTGTGTTTGCAAACTTTAAACATCGCTCTTAAAAACGATTTCTGCAAGCTCTTGTGATGCCGGTCTGGTTTGCTTGGGGCATAACGCTTGAAAAATCCTATCTCAAGGCTAGATGGTGACCTAGCCTGGAACAGTTCCTAAAAATTGATTTTGACGAGATCCCCGTTGGCACTGGCTAGCATAACCGCATTTACAGAAACCATTTAAAAACTAGCTTTAAAATCGATTTCTGAACAAAGGCAGGGCTTGTGGACAGGACCAAAGAAGTTGCATGGAAAGTGGGTGTAAACAACTGCTGGTTGGAAAGCAGAATATCTGGTGGTAATATTGGTAGCTGCCTGTGGGACAAGCCACCCGACTGACAATTTCAAACTCCCCTCCCCTTCTCTCGGACCTCTGGTTAGTTCCCTCTCTGCCAGAGAAGAGGAATCCACAAGCATAAAACTTTCGAAGAACCCACAGGATTGGGTTCTTCCTGCTGAGTTTGCTGTAATCTCTGCTGCATGCACGCATACATTCTAAAGTTTTTAGCCCTTCTGGCAATGAAGATGGCAGTCCAATGTACTTGTGTCCTGTTGTGTCTGCAGCCGGACAAACTGAGAGCAAAGCGGTGTCAACGCCTCCTTCTGCATTATGCTTAAATGTATGACCGTCTAAATGCCCATGGCAGTGACGCAAGAAACTACAAGTACCATGCAGGGTACTGCAGCTGGACTTACCTTGGACAGCTTGACTTTCAATGAGAAACTGCGTTTGGAACATGCTCTCTGCTGCAGCGGCTGGAGAAGCAGTTGAAACACAGCTGGAAACAACTGGGTTTAATTTTGGTTTTGACTCTGAGGGCCTTGCCAAAAAAACAAAAAAACAAAAAACCCCACAAAAGCTTCTGCTGCCAACTCAGTGGATTCAAATGAAAACAAAACAAACTTGGCATTTTTTAACTTCTATGTAAGTGTAATGAGTGTATTGCTTTTCGGTGTAAATGCTGTTAACTGGAGGCAGACTGGCTAAATTTCACACATGGTAGAAAGTTTCGCCTTGATTTTCTAAAATCTATAGTAGAGTAAATTTCTTTAAAATTAGAAATCTATGTTAGACTCTCCTAAATTGCGCAGTGGCCTAGGTATTTTTTCAGATACTTTTAGATGTTTCCTTACTTGTATGCCTCACAAAAATGCCTGTAAAACCATTTAAAGTGAGTTCTCAGTAAAGTTTGGGATATTCGTGTAATCAACAAAAATTTGGAAGGGGGAAATGATACATTTTACCAGTTTGTGGAAACTGAGGCCCTGCTCTCTTACTGAGAGCACCAGAATAAGGCATGCATCTGTTAGAAGTTAGACACGTGGGAGTGTGGGAGATGTTGGTTAGTGAGCTCTGTAACATGCAGATGATCTCCTGTGAGTGATTTTAAAGAGAAGAGGTATTTTGTGGAACTTCAGAAAATGTCACAGGTCCAGGATGGGTCTCAGAACTCTTGCAGGCACGCTGAAGGAGAGTCTTGCGTCTCTTGGCTAGGCGACAACCTGGAAAACATGATAGTAGCTGTCCTCCCCCACCCAAACAAGGTGATTGAGTACGTTATTCCATAAGTAGATAAAGAGCTTTGTAAGGTAACAGTGTGATAGGGCATGTGTGGTGTTTTTGGCCACATAGCACTGGAGAGCATTCGCACCTACTGGACTTTTATGTGAAATAGGCACTGCTTGAAATGCAGAAAGACTCCGTTAATGTGCGTGAAATGCTGATCACCCCACTGAAATTAAATCCTTGGAAAGAAAATGCAGCAATAAGAAACAGTGGAAATAGCCACGTTAGCCACGCTTTCTCAGAGTGAGGATGTCTTGTCCTTAGCATGCAGGGGACGTATATTTACATCTCTTTGTTTTTGTAGCATTGCGGAAATCTCTGATATCAAGCTGCTCTCTTTGTGCTCAGAACTATTCTGTAACCATGTAAAATGTCTGTCTCAGGTACTTCTCTGACCAACTCACTCTAGTGTGTGAGTGCCTCACAATCTTTAATGCATTTCCCTTTGTAAGGCCTCAGTGAGGGAGGGAAGAGCGGTTATCGCCATTTTATAGATAAAGGGAACTGAGGCCCAGAGAGACTTGTTACTTGCCCAAAGTCACAAAGGGTGTTTGTAACAGAGCAGGAATTGAACCAGGGTCTCTTAGAGCCTAGGCTAGTACTCCAACTACTGGACCATTCTGTAAGCTGCCTCTGAGTCCTTCAAAAAATAGAAAAACTGGGTGGGGAAAAGTGCAACGTATTAAGATACATACTTGAATCCTCTAGGCCAGCTCCCTTGGGGTTCCATGAAAGCTGTTACGTCACCACCATGGTACCTGGTTATGCGGAGCGTCCGGCACATGCTGATAAAGTTACTTACCTCTGCGAGTTGTTCTTAAGCTGATGCTGTCTGGAACTGAGATGGTGACAATCAATTGACCGACCCATAGGCAACTGATGTCCTTGGTAGCTTGAGTGGTCAGAGTTCTGTTGGGAGAACTAACTAAACTTCATGGTCCCTTTATGTAGTTGGTGTCTGTGATGATCCTTTTGCAGCCTTTTATGCACTGAGACCTGACTCTCTTTCTTTTGAGTGTGCTCCCTCCTGATTTATTTTCTGGCTAGCATCGCTAGCTGCGTGGAGAGCTGAAAATCCTTTTCTTCAGTGAGTATGTTGAACACAGCACTGTCTATGGTACAGTGATTCTCTCTTGCTGAATCCCTACTTGGTGGTTACACATAGCAAATGGTTGCACACACACAAAACAGAGCACCAAACAGTGCTAGTTTATTTAGACCAGGGGCTTTCAACTTTTTGTAGTGTGGAGTCAACCGTCCCTCTGTTAACAGAGGGATTGTCTCATAAGCCACCTCTATTCTCTCATTCCCCAGTCATACAGACAACATTCCCTCCCGTTTGTGATTAGCCATTGCTAATATGGAAGGTGAAATTACAGTAAAAAGACGGCTAATTTACACTAACACACCTAATGTATTAGCTTGAAACATGGAACCAGCCAGTTCTCTGCAGGCCCATAAGCAAGGGATCCATAAACCACCAGTGGTTCTCGACCCACAGACTGCGAACTGCTGCCCTAGGCCAGCTGCCTGTACAGTCTCTAGCTAACCTGTTACTGAGGAACTGAAGATGGAAAAGAATATATTCCTGGAAGATGAAAGCTGAAGCCTTATTACAAAGCGTGAGGATAAATACGATTAGGGGTGGATTTTGTTGTGTGTTAGTGATGACTCTCTCCTACCTTCTCCCCACAGTCCTTGTGGGCTGTTGCTTCTCATTGTTCCCTGGGTGGCTGTAAGCTGAAAGTATCTGCTGGGTGAGGAACCAGACTGTTCCCAGAAGGCAGAAGCCTGGCCTGTCTCTTTTTGTTAAGGCTTCCAGTTCAGGGGTTTGTTTGACTCCTCCGCTGCCTCTGGAGGTTCAGATGGCAGTGGTTAGTCAGGGGACTGTGGTTGCTACTATGGAAAGGGCTGTGTCCAGCTCCCTATCCCTTTAGATTGGAGGGAAACTGCAGCTGGTCCTGAGTGCAGCTGTTGGCTTTCTTAGTGGTTTATGCATGCAGTATCTGACACCTGTGTCCTGCAGTCGGCACTGGCTTCCAGTTCGCTTCAGATAGCAATGCCTATCTGCTGGATTCAGCTATAAATGGAGGGGGTGGCCTTGTAGCTGGGTCTGCCTTCTCTTAGTGGAGATCTGCTTGGATGCTAGGGCTGATGGGCCCCTAGATTTTGTGTCAAGAGACTACTGGCAGGGCAGGATGCTGACTCTGGGATCTAGATGGCCATGCTACAGAGCTTACCCTCTCGGGCTGTCCCTCAGTCAACCCACCCCCTGAGGAGGGTCTGGAGGTGTGTGATGGGCAGGGAGGGAAAGTTACTTACACTGCCTGGGGCAAGAAGCATTTTTTAGCACTAGGGTGATCAGATCACGAGTGAAATATCAGGACACATTGGGCGAGCGGGGGGGTGGTGGGGGGAGGGACAGACAGTCAGTCAGACAGGTGCACAGCCCCGACCGGAGCCAGAGGCACACTGGTCCGCCTGGCCCTGTGCTACCAGTGTGCCCCTTCCTGTTGGGGGTGGGCCCATGCTGGGCCACACAGCTCCCCTGCCCAATGCCCCCTGGATCCACTGTGCCCAGAGCCCCCCTACAGCCCTTCCACCACAAATGTACAGTGCTGTGCGCACACACCCCACCCAGCGCCCCCCTGCCCACAGCTGCCCAGCACCCCACACAGAACCCCACTCGCCAGTTTCCCAATACACAGATTTTCCCTCCCTCCCTTCCTTCCTCCCTCCCTCCCAGTGCCCTTCCCCACAGCTGCACCACCACAACTACACAATGCCCCACGCAGACCCGCACTGCCCAGTGCCCTGACACACACAGATCTCCCCCACTGCCCAGCACTCCCCAACAGGTCTCCACTGTCTAGCACCCCAAAACACCCAAACCTCCACCAGCGCCCCCCACAGGCCTCCCAGACACTCACTCCATCACACCCTGCCGCACTCACCAGCCTTGCTGGGAGGTCTCTGGCTCCTAGGGTGAGAGCGGCGAGGGGAGTCTCTAGACTCTCCACATGCTGTGCCCGCCACAAGTGCGAGCTCCGTGGCTCCCATTGGCCGGGAAAAGCGTCAATGGGAGCTGCTGGAGCCATGGAGCGGGGCTTGCAGGCGCCGGCAGCACGCAGAGCCCCCCCCATCCTAAGAGCCAGAGGGACCTGCCCGGGGGCGAGGTGGGGAGTCCCGGCGGTGCTCACCTGGGGTGGCTTCCATCCCGGGAAGCATCCGGCAAGCTGGTCCCTCTGGCTCCTAGGGTCGCGGGTCGGGTCGGGGGGGCGGAGGGCTCTCTTCCCGCTCCTGGTGCCTGCAAGCCCTGCCCCTGCAGCATGTGGCGCTCCTGCCGGCGGGCAGGTGCTGGGAGCTGCCCCAGGAAGAGGTGAGCGGCAGCGCGGACAGTCCCCGATATCGGGACAAAGGGCGTCCCGACCAGTCCCTTAAAATCAGGACTGTCCCGATAATATCGGGACGTCTGGTCACCCTATTTAGAACATAAGAATGGCCACACTGGGTCAGACCAAAGGTCCATCTAGCCCAGTATCCTGTCTGCCGACAATGGCCATTGTGTGCACAGTGGCTAGCACAGTGGGGGGCCGGCAACTGTTTGGGGCTGCTAGATGCTATCCCAATGCAAACTGCTCCTGTTGTTGATGTTGTTTCCACGACAATGGTGGTGGGGGAGGGGATCTGATAGGTGTGCTATATAAATTACTTAAATGCATTTATGCAAAAATAATTAAGCATTTGGAAGTGTTAGAGAATTCTTCTCCTTTGGGCCTTAATCTGGAAAAGGATCCAAATAAAAGCAAGGTAGGGCTTTAACGAACTGCTTTAAAAAAATCTCTAAACTTCTTAGAAACGGTGAGGATTTGCAACTGTCAGCAAGTATAAAAGAAACCATATGTCGGCATAGGCCAGCTGCTTTATCTAGGCTGAGAATTTGTAAATTCTAATTTAAACTGAAATAGTAATGCCGGCAGCTGGGGGCTCTCTGACAGCATGGAGCTAGAGATCTAATTTTAATTAGAAAATACGGATGCAGCATTTTAGAAAGAGCTGGTCCCTGTGTCTGTCCAAGTGAACGCTGCATTAGCTTGTTACTTCTGCAGCCCTCTGCATTTACACGTTTTATACGCCATGTTTTATTTCACGTATTGATTTCTAGATTATGATGAATAGCCCAGCACGTCCACCATCCGGACGACATAATCATTTTTCCGCTTGAGGGGGGGAAAGTCCACGGATCTCTTACGGGGGTTTCCCGTGCTTGCAGGATGCTGGAGACAGAACTGTTAACAAATCATGAGCTTGATCCTGCAGACAGATCCACATACACGGGCCCGTGTTCCTGTGTGAATCTCTGCAAGGATACACATGGGAATAAGGCTCCGTACGTTCAGATCTGTTTGTTTGCTGCATCTTTGATTAGGTCTCCTCCTATAAAGCAGGTTCATCATTTCAGCCCCTCTGGTGGTGTCTGGTACCCGGAGCACTTGAATATGTTACCGTCTTGCTTTTAAACCAAATCAACATTTGACATTCTGCTGTTGGACAGCATTAGATGTCTAATTTTTCCCTTCATGCTTTTCGGCAAATAGAGAAGAAGAAATTGCAAATAAAGCACGTTGTCCTTGTGAGGCTATTTTTTCTGTTTCATGTCAGTTTAGTGCCGTTATTTTAAAGGAAGGCAGCTATTACAGTGTCAGTATCTGGAATAGGGGACCAGCAGGGAGCCCAAGATACTATCCATCAGCTCTTGACAAAGCGGTATCTGGGAAAGTAAATGGATGGTGTTTCAGCTGTAGGGCTTTTACAGATAAATATGCCCTTGTTACTGCGAGGAATTACTGCTGCATGATGCACATTGTTGTCTTTGTGTTGAGCGCACGCAGCCGCTGACACTGCTCTGACAGCACCGCTGATTACAGCTCATGCATACATTACTGAAGATGTAGCATTTTTCATTGAGTTAACTATATCTGCAATAACAAGCCGTTCGTTTCATTGTTAGGTGACACAAAGGATTGCTCTTTCTCCTCCTGATTTTCCTTGTCATCTTAGTGGTTTTCAGTTTACCCAGGCCCTCAAATATCTTTAAATTATATGTGGCAAGCAGGCACCGTAGGTTTATACTTAAAACAGCCGAGAGAAGTAATTTAGAATTGCAATAATTAACTTGTGCCTGTAGGGATGACATGAGGCAAATGCTGTTTTTTTTTTTTTATAGTATGAGTAACAAATACCCTGGCTTATAGTGTGTGCTGTCAGATAGCGACTACTCCTTCATTGTAAGTGACTCTCTCTCATGTGTGACATGCAGGGACTCAGGCCATGATTCTTAACAATGGGAGCGATATGCATTCGTGCATTGTGTATGTTTTAGTCCCCCTCCCCCCTGTGCGCGCACACAGACACACACAAAACAAACCCATATTACTGCTAGGCTTTCGGGCTTTCGGTAGGATCTCTCTGAGGATTCTTTGGGGTTCCTCGAGCTCTTAGATGCCTGCCCTCCCATGCTCAAAGACTAATTTGAAAAAAAGATGGCGACCGAATTGCCATCGGCCACCTCTAACGGGAGTGCGGGTGCTTGTGCTGGATTCATGCACAGGTCCTGATCCGGCAAAGTGCTTAAGCAGATGAGGTGCCCATTAAGCTGTAATGGGGCTCCTTACATTAAATGGGGAAGTTCACGCAGCTGTTTGCAATGGCGCGCTTGCGCGGAGTACTGTCTGTAACCATCTCCTCCTCAGCCCCTGCCCAGTCTGGGCAGGAACTAAAATTGGTCTTTTTGCCACGTCCCACGCTCCCTCCCTTCAGACTCCTCACCCTCACCCTCTGGACCGGCGTGTGGCTCGGTCCCTGCCCATCAATCCCCTTGCTGTCCCTGACTCCGCCCTTGCCTAGGTGGTTTCGCCCATGTGGCGTCTGAAGCCTGGAACTTTAAATCCAGCTCACGTTGTGCCAGGCGCATTCATTTTCACTCGTCGCTGGCTCCATCCTCACGTCACTCTCTGCTGTTGTTCTGTGCCCTGTCTGCTCCGCCTCGCCCTACTCCCAGTGCCAAAGTTACTGGGGAATGCAAGTGTGTCTGTGGTACAATGCAGCTTGCCTTCTCTCTAGTTCTTCATCCTTGGACTTTCCTTCCCTGTGCCTTTCTGGTCCGCTACCTCCCTTTTCAGCATCAGGCTGATGTAGATGGGAAGCTCTTCGGGGCAGCTTGGCCTTTTCCCTTGTCTCTGTAAAGCGCTGTGCAAAGTTACAGCGCTGTAGACTTTCAATTAATCCGTGGGCTCCTGCCCTCTCCCTGTGGCCACCAACTGCCCGCCGCTGAATGGCTGACGCGGCCTCCAGCCCCGTTTGGCAGATGGCTAAGTTGCAGGCAGCCAGCAAGGGGTGGGAATGAGTGGAAAGGCAGCACGTCCCAGGTAACACAGTACCCAATTTCACCTGCCCCTATCTATCAAGGAAGAAAGAGGTGGCGCTTGCGTTTGCTTAATTGCAGTTTACTTTCTTGCCATCTAACTTCACGTGCATTTATGACGGGAAATTGAGTGGCCTTCTACAGTGTTTATAAGGAATAAAAAGTATGGATCAGGTGGAGAAACTCAGCCTCAAAGAACGGGCTTGGTCTCATGGTCTTTTTTTAAATGGAAAATTAGAAACAAGGACTTAAACCATACTTTGGTTTTATTTAATGCAATGAGAAGACGTGTGTGTTTTTCCTAGGAAGTAGCTTGACAGTATTTTAAGGTACTTTAGCAGTTTTTTGTGGTTTACAGCTGAGTAAATATACACAAGAGTTAACAAAGCACATAAAAATGATCTTAAGTGTTGAAAATGTGTGACAAGGAGAGAGGCTTTCTGGAAGCTCTGAGAAGGTATTGTGATAAATTGGAGTCCGGCGGTGGATTCAGTTGTGCTAAGCGTTCAGATCTCATTAATTTGCTAGTGTCCCATTATTCCCTGTGTGGTGATGTGTGAGTCAGACTCCTCAGAGGAGAGCTGCTTTTGTGAGAGATCCATGGTTGAATGAGGAGACGCAAGCGCTTACACCTTGATTTGAGGAGAGCACTTAAAGCAGGTGCTTTCTGTTAATCAGATGTTTAAGTGCTTTGCTGAATCGGGGCCTTACTTCCAAGGCTAAAAGGAGTTGGCTAAGGCCTCTTGTGAAGCTTTTGTTCTCACTTTCACTGTACAGATGTCACCCCTTCCAGCACTTACTGCTGATTTAGTTTCACTTAGTTTTAGCTTGTGAGTCTCAGATTACAAAAAACCCTCCTCCAATAAAAGTGTAATTTTCTTCATTTCAGGTCTTGATAGCAGATGACTACTCTGATCCGTTTGATGCCAAGAGTGAGCTGAACAAAGCGCTGAAAGGAGAAAACACTGGCTACATGGAACCTTATGAAGCCCAGAGGATAATGAGTGGTAAGAACATGGGCACTAGGCAGGTGTCAGTGAGATCGATATTTGATATGGGGTGTCTTACACATGACTGCCCTGGTCTTCAACCTAGCTGAACCAAGGTCCTTCTGCTGCGTAACACATCGGAGCAAGTATGAAGATTAAACTGTGTCTTACGTAGCTTTTTGAAACTGCATTTAAGACATTCAGGAATAAAGGGAGTGAGGGAAGGTTGCAATTTGCAGCGCTTCCTGCAGGAGAGAACTCTGGCAAGGCCAGTGCAGCTTTGTGTGGGGCGCTCTTATGGTGGTTCAAAACGGGCTTAGATCAGGTTAGCTTGGATCAGTGTACACCTCTACCTCGCTATAACGTGACCTGATATAACACGAATTCGAATATAACGCGGTATAGCGCTCCGGGGCGGGCGGGGCTGCGCACTCCGGCGGATCAAAGCAAGTTCGATAGAACGCGGTTTCACCTATAACTCAGTAAGATTTTTTTTGGCTCCCAAGGACAGCGTTCTATCGGGGTAGAGGTGTATTTACAGGTGGGTGTCCACACACAAAGTAGTCTTGGTCTAACTATCCCGATATGAAATCGCACAAGTTTCATAACTTGTTTAACTAAAGCGACTTTAGGTTAACTAGTGCAAATAGGCAAGCCCTGGCCATTGGGGGGAGGGGAGGGCATGCTCCTGCTGGGTGGCTCCTGACCTCTTGATTACCTGAATTCCTGATTATCTGAATAAAATCCTTGTTCCCTGTGATATTTGGATAATCTGAAGCATACGTAGATAAATGAACACCTGAATTCACAATCTGCTGTCTGCCTGAGACTTTGGTGGGTATGCCTGGTGGCTGTTGGGATGCCCCCATGATACCATGGCAATGAGTGTAGTATAAAAGCATGGACAGACAGACACATCCTTGGGTTCTGGCTGGTGAAGCTTTAATTCTGATCTAAATGGTTTTTGCATGGGGACCTATGGCATGTTGCTAAGATGCTGGCTTGTACAGCAAGTTCACCGTTACATTAAACAAATGTCACAAAGGGCCCTATCCAATGCCAGTGCAATCAGTGGGGATCTTCTCATTTCCGCAGTGGGCATTGGATGAGGTCCAAGCAGGATTATAATATCTGGGGAGATTAAGCAGCAGGAGAAGCCAAAGCTGTACGAAGCAGCTGTCCTGTTTTAGTATAAATGCCCATACTCCTATTTTTTTAAATAGCACACTTGAAGAGAGGTGCAGAAAATCACCTGTGATTGCATTGTTTATAAGCAGAACGCTTTCAGTGTCCTATCAAAGTGTCATTGGGCCTTTTTGTTTTTATTGTTGTAAATCTATTCAGCCATCTTCTTCAGAGGCTTTTTAGATGAATTGGGTTGAATGCTTTCTTGCTTTCACTGCTATTGAATAAATTGTCTTTTATTTTCAGTCTAAATATCATGGGGGGGGGGAGTGGTTGTACGTTTTTTTTTCCTTTCATGTTTACAGTGTTTTCATTTCTTCACAAATATAAATGTTTGCCCTATATAGAAACTCGGTGTTTTAAATAATCCGTGAAAAGGCCAAGACTGTTACATCCGTGTTGCAGAGCGCATTAGCTGAGATAACCGGCAACGAGCGTGTGTGGATGTGCTACTAATTCATGAGAGAGCGCGTTTTACAGTAATCTTGGTCCAAATAGCGTTCGATGTAGTGGATGTACTGGCAGGCCAGTTTTGTGCATATATATTGGTATAAGGTTGATGTTTAGAGCACTGCAAGGATGTTAAATGATCAGGAGTCCAATCAAGCAAAGTGAGTGCTGAGCACTCTCAGGTCCCATTACATTCAGTGGGAGTAGAGGATGCTCAGCATCTCACAGGAGTAGCCCAGCACCTTTCAGGATTGGACCACTGATTTGTTGTCCACTACTTAAGGACATGGTTCAACTCCTATGACAGCCAGTGGGAGCCTTTCCGCTTACTTTGACTGCAGTTGGATTATGTCCCTTAATAGCTAAGCATCGTGCTTCTTGGTGCTTTATTGCTCGAGGAAAACCAGACGGCTCATTTGTTGGAAGCTTTCAAAGATTTCGTTTTGGATTCCTGTGTCGGCATGCAAGGATCTGTTACTGATGTTATGCAACTGCTCTAACCTATCGTGTTTAAAGAGCACGTTCTTACTCCAGTCTTTGTTGTTGTATGTGAAATGTTCAGTGTTGAATTCCTCCGTGAAGTTGTTAGGTTGGCTGTGGTGACTGACAGGTAAAAGAGCATGTTACAATTGACAGATATGAATGAGATTTCAGCTGATCCGGAGAACTGGCTTAAAAAGAAAAGTACTCTGATTTGTTTCAAAACCTGATGGATCCCAGATAGCGGAAGTCTGCAAACTGAGGCAAAACCTGCCATTTATTTTTTATCTCTCCCAAACACATCCGTGGACTTCTCCCAAGTATCCGAGTTACCTTCCCAGCCTTTAAAGATATTTCAAAACTACTTGCTTAAAAAAAAAACCAAAAGATGGAAATTCCTGGATAAAAAGATTCTGAACAATGTAAAACAGATGAAATGGAAATCTTAACCCTATGTGTGTTTCCCATGTCCGTGAACGATAGGTGGGTGACCAACCGTTCTCTTAACTTCTCCGTATCGAACTACTGTTAACCAAGGCACCGGTCCAGCAACTGGCCCCAGGTGCATGGACGCTGGCTGAAGTTAAGGAAGGCTCTTGGTGGGCACACGGGTCTATCCATACAGAGCACCTTGCCAGGCAGGGACCTAAAACCTTTGGGTTTCATGCTGCTCAAGGTAGGGAGGAGAAGACACTTGGGTTAGTAATGAGCAGAGCCTTCTTGTAACTTTAGTTTCTCAGAATGGAGCCACAGTTCTTAAATATACGACTGAAAGAAAGACAGACTATCTGGAGAAATAAGTTTCCCCCAGAGTCCCAGCCTTCTGTCAGAAATAAGCTAACCGCTTCAATTGTATTAAGTAGTCAGAGCTCAAGCAGGAGAAGGATTACATTCTTTAGTGACAATAACTTTGATCGTGTACCTGACAAATGTAGCTTGTTTGTAGACAAGCAAACTTCCCTTACAGTACTGGGTAGTCCTCCAAGCACTTAATTTGCAACAGCAATGAAATAAGACAGTGAACCTTAGCAGTCACTGGTTTGCCTGATCCAGCACCCTGTCCAGTGTAGACAGAGCTCTCATCTGGTTCAACACTTGCTTTCCAGATAGTGTCCCAAAAAGCGCATTCTTTGCCAGACTGGTGGTTTAGCACGGTCTTCATGCTAAAGTCTGTAAATGAGGAGAAAATCCCTTCGTGGTCTGAGTTGTAATACTGATGCCAGGGGAAAACAAAATGTTCCTGTTACGGAGCAAATTTGCTTGTTCTCCTGGCAGCAACTGATGTTCTGTCTTAGGCACTTGGATCAGAGAGAAATGATTATGAGCTGTCTTCAGTGAATGTTCTTCTGACCTGGAGCCCTGTGAACTCTCTTAGTCTAACAGTGGTCTCTCTCCCATGTTCTAGGGTGGGACCTTGGCTATCCAGTTCCTCAGGAAACCGAAGCCACTTTTTGGACTCCATTCCTTGTGGTGGCCTAGCTAATCTTTATTTTGTAATAGGTATTTTTACAGCACCTAGCACTAGGAGGCGCTGGTCCTGACTGGGACCACTGTAAAATGAATAATAATAAGTTTTGTGAGATGTTGGAGGTGACTCCACAGTTCCAGTTGCATCGAGATCCCTATTTTCACGCTTCAGGGACTGAATTTAGTGTTGAAATTTGGCGAAAGGGAGAACTGATATTTTCCATGAAAAATATTTCCTCTCTAAAAACTAGTAAACCTTTTAAAATATTCCCTTGCTGAAGTATTGCCCTGTTTGCTTTGGAGTTTGGGCTTCCTATAGCTACACCACCATGGTCCTTCCGCTCCAAACTACTTCTCTCTTTCTGATTATACCTTGGACATAAGCCACTTGTCAGACTTTAAAAGGAAACTGCGTTACTGCCTTTGTTCAGAATTGCTGTCCTGAGCTGTGCAAAGGTTAGCTGTGGACGTGCTCATGGCCATTAGCTACTTTTCTTCTTGGCAAATCACCGTTTTCTCTGTTAGTCTCACATGATTCATTTTGGTTATATTTGAAAAACATTTCACATCCATGTTTGCCTGAGATTTCAACCAAAAATTCAGCCTTTGGCCCTTGAAGCTGTAGGCACTGCATGTTTTGGATGAATAAATTGGGTAGATTTGTTATCTAAGGCATAATTGTATTCCTTTCCATAGCCAGGGATAAAGCAAAGTTTAATAAAACCCCAGCATTGTCTTCCTTTATTCTTGTGGAGTGAGCCTGCTGTTTAATTATGTCACAAGTGGGTAGGCAATAGCCTTGATAGGATCATTTAACGTGTTAAACCAGCAGGACAGAACAATATAATTGATTCTTCATTTGTCATTTTATGGTCCGATCGGTGGTTAAGACTGAACAAAGACTTTCTTGGGCAGCAAGGCCCTAAATACATTCAGTGATCTTGCTCGTTCTGCATTTATGCCCTTTACTTACTCTAGGTTGGCTTTCACTTCCCCAGGGATGTCTGGCCCCTGCTGTTTGGAAAAGAGGCAGCTACTGGGGTTGCTGCTAGGCTGCTGTCCCCAGGCGCTGCTCCGGGGCTCCATGGGTCATGTCCGATTCTGGGTAGTAGATGTCCAGTGCGTGCTGAAGCTTTCCCCAATCCCCGTGTAACCACTGGCTGCCAGCAGGCAGGACGCCACCTCTGTCCTCCCTCACCCCACAACCATCTAAGGACCTTCTTTCTGGCTGGGGAGAGGTGGAGGGAGGAAGGATCTGTGCTCTTCTGGGCAAGGAAAGGGGCTCCCTGCTGCTGGGCCCCTGGCCAGCTCTTCTAGCTGTTGCGAGTGGGGCTTCTCTACTGCTTTACCTCTCCCAGCCTGGCTTTTCTCCCACGCGCCGGCCCAGCGCCGCCGGCTGCTCAGAGCTTTGCCAAGAGGCAGCAGAGTGTAACGGGACGTGATTGCTGTCGGTCTGGGTAGCAGCTGCGAGACTCAGCCCGGTCTCGGCGGTTTTACTGATCTGTGCTGGGGCTGTCTGAGGGCAGCCCGGCGTCTCGTCCACCAGGTTCTGTGTGTGTCCTGAAGGGCTACCCGGTGGCAGGAATTGGTGGCTTGTGTGTCCTTGCAGGGCAGGTGGCTGAATGGATCTGTCGGGCCTGGGTATCGTTGTTGAAGAGACCTAGGAGATGGGTGCTAACTTGCTTTTATAACTGTACACCTAGTGTCAGCACCTGGGCTCTTAGCACCGAGTATCACCCCTCTTGGGGCGGGCGCTCTGGGCCGAGCGGGAGATGGGGAAGGGTTTGGGGGGACTGCTGTTCCCCTGCAGCTGGGGATGGCTGTGCTTGGCTGGGCCATGCTTTTTCTGAAAACTGCAGCAAGGCCCATTCTGTGCGGTCCCCTCCTCCTGCTCCCCAGCACTTCGGAGGCACCTGAGCAGTGCTGTGCCTTCTGATGACTCTTCCGAGGCGGTGCATCTCCTTCTGTGCAGCTGGGCCCCCCAGAGCAGTGAGCAGAGCCCTCCAGCTGGGTGACCCATCCCTCGCAGCTGAGTGAAGCAATATACTCCGCAGACTGCTCGCGACACTCGACAAAGCAGGACTCTTACAGAGCCCAGAGGAGAGGGTCCAAGTGTGGACCGTGACTCGGACAGTGTGCTAATGCAGTTATACAAGGACAGCATGCGAGGAGCGTGTGTGTGTCACCTTATCAGAGGGATAAGTGAACGCTAATTACAATGTTAATCTAATCCACTCTGAGACTTTGTCCAGTTACGTCTGTTGTGACGGTATTTTTTTTTGAGCGCCAAATTAAATTAGTCTCTATTTCAACTCCTGATTTCAATTAGCAGGGACTCAAGATGACACATAATTGATTAAACAAAGATCAGTTTGAAAGATGATAAATTTAGACCCAATCAAAGATTACATGTCCCAAACCGAACTGCACTGCAAAATGTCTGTAAAATTCAAGCTATCCTGAAAGAACAAAAATGAATCACCATCTCTCCAAACATCAGCTGACAAAGTAGAGGGTACTGGGGCTTGCACTGCCGACAGAGAAGGGCACTGGGCATATGTGCCATTAATGGTGTTTGCACATCACACCATCCCACAGCTCTGTCTGATCCAGTGCTGTCCTGGTCCCCTTGTTAAAATTCAACCCCCCCAAGTGAAAGAAGGCTTGGGGTGACTACTGTCTGCAGTGCACTTCACCCCCTCTCCAGAGGCTGGGTAATCAACATCCCAGCCAGAGATGACTTATCCCCAGAATCTAGTGCTGAAAAGCAACTGTTTTGGCCTTTGGAAAGGATCAGATTGTGCCGGGAGTTGAGTATTTTCAAACACGTCTGTGGGAAGGGTATTCTCCACCTCCCCCAAAGCCCATTTCAAATTACACAAGCTGAGTTCTCTGCGATGCCATTAATATAATCTGTATGTCTTTCAGCTTGCAGAATGACACCAATATGCATAATGCGTGGCTGTTGTTTCAAGGTTGCACAGAGGCCAAGTTGTGGTCATTTTTCACGTGCTGCATGTATTTAAAAAAAATCCCATTTGGCTGTATGTAAAATGCAGCACTGTCCTATGCCCAGACATGTTCCTTCTCTAGAAAGGTTTCAGTCCGCTTCTGCGTCGGTTTCACTCTGGCATTCAGCCTTTCCTAGTTAAGCCACATGCTTTTATTTTAACTACAAGCAGTCTCTCTATCTGATGTTACTTCATTTCCAAAGTGTGTTCTGTCAGCCCTTAGAATGCTAATGAGCGTGGTGTGCGCTGTACCCAGAATGTATCACGCTTTTCCCACGTGTCATCTCTTCAAACTGGAACTAAGGTGCAATTTTTTAAATTAGTGAGATGGTAATTAACCATTGACACGGCTTCCCAGGTCACGGGGTGAGTTCTCCAGCACCAAGCAGCTTCCATGTCAGAAGTGGCTGACTCTTTCTGAAAGAGAAGAGCTGGTGCAGGCAGACGTGCTGGGCCTGATGCAGGCCGCAGTAGGGGAATTTTTCTGGCGGCTGGCCTGTGCTGTGCAAGAGGCCAGACCAGGTGATCCTGATGGTCCCTCTTGCCTTAAGAGCTAGGATTGTTAATAAACAAAGGACTTACACCCAGTTCCACGCATTCGTATCTTCTAAAGCAGAGGGGAGCGGAGCCATAGGGATGTTGCGTGGGATGGTGGCGTGTGACGGGTGCGGGATGTGGGGACAGACCAGATAATCATTCTTCTCCCCCCCCAACGCACGCCCTCAAGGGAAGAGCAAGAGGGGCGGATTAACCCTTTGAGGTACAACAGGGTCCCTTCCACGCAGATCCCACCCTCCTCCCCAGTACTCAGGAAACGTGATACTTTTTTCACGTGTATTGCTGTGGTGCTGCGGAGCCCCGGTCGTCGGCCTGGGCCCCACTGTGCCAGGAGCTTAGACACAGCAAAGGGACACACTCTGCTCCAAAGAGCTCGATAAACCCTTTGGCAGGCTGCTGACTTCCCATTTGCCAGTCCGTTGAGTACTGTTCCGACTGTCCTCTCCTGCAGTACTGTGAAGCACATTGTGTTTAGCTACGGCGGTTTTGCAACCCACCCCTCTCCTGCGGCAGGACATGCTGGGCTTTTCCCTCACTTCTCAGGCCAGTTCCGAACCTTTTCGATTCAGCACCCACTCTGTCATCTTACTCAAAACTCTGACAGCCAGGGATTCCCTTCATGTGCTCCGCACTTCTCCGTTGTGTCTGCCCTTGCTGTTTGTGTGATCAGCCAGGGGCCCGTCTGTCTGGGCAGCCAGACCCTGCAGGTGGGTGTTGCTGTGGAAGATTGGCAAAGCAGGAGCCCGGGCACACGGAGGAGGTGTGAAGCAGCGATTCAGGGCGCTGGTTTGAATTGCTGTTAGTCCTAAGGGCTGGCAGCTTTTCATTTGGCCTTTCCGCTAATTTTCTCCTCCAAACTAGAAATTGGAAGAAGTATGAAAGGAGAGCTGCCTCCTGGGGAACTTCTGTTTCTCCCCGGAATTCAGGGCGTTAAAATCCGAGCAGGGGCAGGACGGTGCTAATCCCGGGGGCCGCCCTTGCCACCTGGAATGAGAGCTTTGCCATTAGTACAGAGGGCACAGAGTGGCCAGTGACACTGTGGACAGGGAAGCTAATGCTGGAGGGTTCTGCATTGCATGGTGCTCTGGATGCACATCTAGCATTCTGTGATCTGTGCTGCCGCCAGGTTTGTACAGACCCTAGCGCAGTGGGTCCCGGTCCACGCCTAGGGCTCCTAAGCATGGCCACAACATAGAGTGGGCTTCTAGAAAAGCGATTCCTTTGTTTCAGCCTTCTGCAAAATTCCTTGTGGATGGGAGAGTCTCGGCATAGCCAATGGCTTCCCATACTGTGGCCTGTAACGTTATTTGCCTGGATTGGAAAGTGCGGTACTGCGACAGGCACTTCCAGCTTAGGGGACTCAAAACAGACGTCCTAGTACAACACCTACCGTACGTCTCTCTTCAGCTCAGGAAAAGCTTGGCCCTGTTGCCCGTGAGAAGCTCGCTAGCCTAGGAACAGAGATAGGCAGGGAGTCAGAAAGTTCAGCAAGGCAGGAAGTCCGTCCAGTGTCCAAATCTGCCTCCGACACATCAGTCACTCTGGGTGCCCAAAGCCAACAAGAGCGAGCGCAAGGAGCTGAATCTCCTAGCTAAGTCTCGACAGCGCCTGCAGGAAGTGGGGCTGATGCAGCTGAAGGCACACACCCCTCTGAGTCCGGACCCACGAGGTGCCCCAGCCGGGCCCTGGGGCTCGCCGAATGCAGCCCTGAGCACTTGGGGTTACTTGACATCCAGGAGGCTGTTTGGGATAGTGGGAAAGCTTAGCCCAAGTGACCGGCCTGAAAGAAAACCTGGGAAATTAGTATTTTCTTCCCACCGCTGGCTTTGTTGCCATACGTTGTTCTGCTCTTACCCTGCCTGGTGTGGCTGGCAGAGACATGCTGGCACACCTCACTCAAGGCTGCTGTTTGGGGGGTGGAGTGATTTCGCTATGTAATATTTTAAGCACTTTGTGGCCCTGTATAATGGAGTGGAGAATGTAATTGCTGTGTAGGGTGTGGTTTGCCTTCTCTCTCCCCTCCCCTCTGCCCCCCATCACAAAGATACTTTCAAGGGACTGCTGAGTGCCTTTTGGTCACCAGGCATTATTCCGAGAGCTCAAATCACCCCCCAAGAACTGCTCCCCTAGGCTTCCTAAAACGAAGCACTTCCCTTTCCTTTCTTCCTTTTCTGGACCTCCCCTTCTGTGTGTTTCGTTCCCTTCCTTCTTCCCCTCCCTGCTCTCACTGTTGCGGTTTCCTTTGTCTGGTTTCATCCTGTAGGTAGGTCTGTGTGAGACCTCACTTCTGGTTGTGGTGGTGGGGGGTTTCTCCCAGGATCCTCGGCTCTCCCGTGCTTCCTTCAAGTCCCCTCTGGCCGCAGGTGGCGGGGCGTGACTCCCTTCACAGCCCGGTGCTTGCTGTGAATTCACTGGACCAGAGGGAGTCACTAAAGAGCAGTGTGCAGCGCTGCCTGCCCGCCAGCGCAGACGGCCGCCTTCTCTTCTCCGCCCCCGCCGAGCAAATCTGATTCCCAACCAACATCCTGCCTCTCAATCAGCTGTGAAACTCCCTCCATGTTTCCTCAGTTGTCCTTTCTATGCATTTCCCCTTTCCTTCTCAGTCTGGTCCTCTCCCCCAGCCCTGTACCCGCTGCTTCACCGAGCAAGGAGAGCAGTAGGAGAGTTAAACTAGCTCAGTTATGGGGGGGGATTGTTCAGCTCTGATCTTGGTAGATGGGGGGAGTTGTGTGTCCAGGGGGGGAGGGGGGGGGGGGGGGTTTAAGTCATTTTTTTTCTTCAGTAGAACCTCAGAATTATGAACACCAGAATTACAAACTGACCAGTCAACCGCACACCTCGTTTGGAACCGGAAGTGTGCAATCCGGCAGCAGCAGAGACCAAAGATTTAAAAAAAAAAAAAAGCCGATACAGTACAGTACTATGTTAAACGTAAACTACTAAAAAATAAAGGGAAAGATAAAGATTTGACAAGGTAAGGAAGCTTTCTTTCATTTAAATTAAGAAGGTTAAAAGCAGCATTTTTCATCTGCATACTAAAGTTTCAAAGCTGTATTAAGCCAATGTTCAGTTGTAAACCTTTAAAGAACAACCGTAATGTTTTGTTCAGAGTTACGAACAACCCCGTTCCGAAGTTGTTCGTAACTCCAAGGTTCTACTGTACTTCACTTGTATTGTCTGCAGAAGCAGACTGCTTGCTTGTCACACTAGCACCAAATGCCCCGCCGTCCACCTACCGGGGCAACATCATGAAACTGAGTTCACTGTAGCTTCGGACTGGTGCTGCTACTGTCCCCTCTCCCTATGGAGACGTGCTAGGAGTACTAGCAGGATCACTCTGCCAGATAGCTTGAAAATGTTGGGAGTGCTGGGAAAGCAGCATTCCCATGGACCTGTACCTACTGTAAACCAACCCCTGGACGCCAGTTCCCCTTGTAACTCCAGAGGATGTTTTTTGTTTGAGCATGTAACTTCATGCAGTGCAGCGACTGTAGGCATTTCAGATTGCGGTGAGTCAGTCCTTGCAAAATACTTAATCCTTTTAGGCAGGTTGTTTCTGGCACATCGCTGCTGCTGGTAAAGAAGAAATGATAGGGTGTAATTACTTTCCTCTTTATTAGGTCTCAGTCCTTACTGGTGGTAGTTTGTGACCAGGTCTGTTTCATGAAGACACATTCAGAAACGAGGATATTGGACCTAACAAAACAAACCTGTAATCTATAGACCAAGGGTAGGCAACCTATGGCACATGCGCCAAAGGCGGCATGCGAACTGATTTTCAGTGGCACTCGCACTGCCTGGCCACCGGTCTGGTGGGCTCTGCATTTTAATTTAATGTTAAATGAAGCTTCTTAAACATTTTAAAAACCTTATTTACTTTACATATAACAATAGTTTAGTTATATATTATAGACTTCTAGAAAGAGACCTTCTAAAAACGTTAAAATGTAATGTACTGGCACGCAAAACCTTAAATTAGAGTGAATAAATGAAGACTCGGCATACCACTTCTGAAAGGTTGCCGACCCCTGCTATAGATGCTTCACATTAGCAGCTATCTGTGGCTGGAAGTAGATCAGTTTGAGGTATGGTTGCTAGCTGAAGCTGACTCTGAGAAGAGGGAAATAGCTGCCTGTGGTGGAGAATGAAGAGCCACATTGCCCCTTAAACTGTGGATAGCAGGCACTACATGTTAAACATTTTGGGCCCAATCTTGTAATCCTTACTTGGGCTAATCTCCCGCTCAGTCCAGTGGGACTCTGTCCTGAGTAAGGACTGCAGGATTGACCCTTGATTGTGGGAAGAAGCAGCAAAATTTTGGGGCACATTTCAAACTTCATCAATTCAGATGCTCACCTTTAGAATAGAGGCCAGACTTAAAGAGCATTTCGGGGCCAGATCCAAAGCCCACAGAAATCAGTGGGAAGGATCAAGCCCCTGGGAGATAATGGTGACATTTGGATATCTAATATTTGTATCACAGCTTCCTGAGTAGCATGAATTGCCTATAGGACAGCAATTTAGTTGGGAATTGGTCCTGCTTTGAGCAGGGGGTTGGACTAGATGACCTCCTGAGGTCCCTTCCAACCCTGAGATTCTATGATTCTATGAATTACATAGCCATTGTAAATAGGCTGTATAGTAGTCACGCTGGCTAAGCGAGGTCTGGAAAGCCATTCAAAGATGTCCGCAGAGATGTCATGGAGATGCCCGCTCTGATTCAGCAATTATGTGTTTGGGGACATGGATTGACGGAGGAGAAACAGCAGCTCAGAACTATTGGACAAAGTCCTTCTGACCCAGCTTTTTTGTTGGTCCTTGCTCCATTTTAGAAATCTGGCTACAGCTTTCATTTGGAAATGGTTTGAAAAAGGGAAAAAAAGTGTGCTGGAGAAGGCAGGTCTTACTACACTATTTCCCCCGCTGTTGTGAAATAGAAAGGGAAGGCTAACAAAACAGGATTCCTTCCTTTTTATTACCTCGTATGCATGCAAGGTAAGACATGACTGAAAAGATTCCAGGGCTGCATCAAAGCAAACCCTGCCCTTCTCTTTAACTATAGCTACAAAGACCATGTGTCTGATGTGAAATTACAGGCAGCTGACAAAATGGTGCCCTTGTCTACGCTGGGCACTTAACATCATGTGAGTTAACATGAGTTCTAACCCTGTAACTTTCCAGTGTAGCCAGGGTCAAAATGAGGGGTGAGCATACTCTTCATACAAAATGGAGCATATCAGACAGCAATTTACTGATGCTTAGTTGTGGCAAGTGTCACTCAAAACAGAGACAATGAGAAACGCTTTACAATTTTTGTGGAAGGTTGAGTTTTTCAGTCAGCAATTGGCACTGTTTTTTCTATATGATTATACTGTGCTTTTCTTCTTCGAGTGATGGTCCCTACTGTATTCCACTGTGGGTTATGCATGCTCATCACGCGCTTGGAGCCAGAGAATTTGAAACTAGTGTCTGTTGGTCCCCACATGTGTCTGGGCTCACCTTGTGCCTCGGTATGAGAGGGGAAAAGGGTGGGGCAGACTGACCGTGTCTCCAGTTTCTTCTCACCACCACATGATCCAGGTCGGAACCTGCACTGTCCATAGCTTTGGCTTCGGCCTACAAAATAAGAATTAGATTTCACTTTGTAAACAGTTCTAGCATGACATCCCTGACTACCAATCCTCCTCCCGACGTTTCTTCATCTCCTGACCCAGTGGAGTGGTAAGATCAAGCACCACATCCGTTTCACCTCCAGGCTTGGTATTTGAATGGGCATCATCCTTAGAACATTCATGCTCCATGGCCACGTGAAACATCCTCTCTAACTGTAGGAAGGACTCTACTAGAAGATGTTACCTAGCTAAATAAAAGTGCTTTTCTTCTTGGGCACAGCAAAGGAGCATTCTCCCAGAAACTGCAGATATTCCTTCATGTTGGACTATATCCTCTCTCTGAAGACATCCGGGCCTGTCCATCAGCTCCTTGCGAGTCTACTTGCTGGTAATCAGTGCATACCATCCACCTTCTCAGGGCTACTTGGTTTTCATGCATCCACTGAGAATCAGATTCTGGAAAGACCTAGTCCAGAGCCTCCCCGCTATTCCCCAGTGGGACCTGAACCTTGTTCTCTCAGTGCTCACAATGCCCCCCTTTGAACCTTTAGTTTCTTGCACCATGTCTCTCTTTTTTTTTTTTTTCTGTGAAGGTCACTTTTCTTATAGCCATCACTTCTTCAGCTGGATGGGTTGGCGAGCGTGGAACGATGATGGCAGATCCTCCTTATTCTATATTCCAGAAGGATAAGGTTTCTTTGTGTCTACACCTCAAATTCATCCCCAGAGTAGTTTCAGAATTTCACCATAACCAATCGATTTCACTTAACTGTGTTCTGCCCAAAACCTCACACTTCCGCAGAAGAAAGAAGACTCCTCTTCCTTGATGTTTGACAGGCCTTGGCCCTGTACCTGCAAAGAACAAAATCAGTCAGGAAATCCCTGAGACTGCTCATCGCTATAGCAGAAGGAATTAGGGGCCACGCCATCTCCACTCAGAGAATCTCCAAATGGATCTCTGGCTGCATTCTACTCTATCAACCCACCCTCTGCCACCCTACCATGGGGTGAGAGCTCATTCCACAAGAGCGCAAGAAATATGGCATCACTTCAAGAGCAGCCCCTCCTGGATATCTCTAAAGAGGCCATGTGGAGCTTCTCACGCTTTTGTGAGGCTCAGATGCAGGACGCCTCTGCTCGACTCTACATCCTCACACCCGCCTCCTACTGAAGTGCTACTTGTTAGTCACCCAGAATGGCATACAGTAGTGACCATCTCTTGAAGAAGAAAAGGAAGTTACTGACCTGTAACTGGAGGCTCTCTGAGCTGCTTGGTCCCTCTCTGTATTCTGCTACCCGTCCTCCTTCCCCTCTACTTTGGAGCGTGTCTGATTCGCAGTGGAGAAGGAACTGGAAAGGTGGCCAGTCCGCCCTGCCCTTTATCCCCTTGGATGGAGGCATGAGGCCGTCAGGGCGTGGGCACAGACCAACAGACGCTACTTTCAAATTCCCCGGCTTTGGGCGCATGGGGAGCATGCGGAACCTACAGTGGAATACAGAGAGGGACCACACCTCTGAAGAAGCTTCAGTTACAGGTCAGTAATGTCCTCTTCTAATGCTTTAAGAGAGATTGCTGCTGCTTTGGTTGACACTTGCCAGTTTATTAGTTTTAGATAAAATGTTTTCAGTGCTGTATCTTTTTTTTATTTTCATAATTACATCCATACAGCTCACTAGAGGTTAAAAATGGTTTTTATTTTAAGAATGCAGGCTGTCTACTTGCTCTAGAAGCTTGGAATTAACTTTCACCTTTGCTAAGGCTTCTTGAAAACTAAGTCTCTTGCTCCAGTGAAAAATTTCCAATATGTCCTGTGTTTTGCTTCTTAAATCATGGCCTGATCTAGCAAAGCACTTTTATGTGTACTCAGCTCTGAAGTCAGTGGGACTTAAACACATGTTTGTCAGTTTGCTGAACTGAGGCCATAAATTAAACTTGAGAGAAGATACACTCAGATCCTTGATCATATTACACTTGTTCCAGGGTCCTAAAATAAACCCACTTTTGGTTAGCTAATTCTAGTTTACGAAATATTTTGGCATACTTTGATGTTGTGACAATCTGCTGGGGTTCCCAGAATTGTGAGTTACTGTAACCCCTCTCAGCCTCAGCAAATAAGTTTTACTATATTAAGCTGTGTGATAATCCCTTGACGCACCAGCCAGCAAACTCTTCAGGATTCTGCCAGTCCAAACCTTGCCTTGCAGGTAACCGTGAACCCCAACACCCGAGTTCCTCGTCTCCCTGCAGTGTCTAGCCCTATCTTTGAACACTTAAAGAAGTTACTAAGCTTGTTGCTCCTTTAAAAAGACAATACGCTGCAGCCTGTTAGCTTAACTGGGGTTAACACCTCCTTCCCGTCAATCAGTGCACTGAACTGGTTCACAGTAAAAGTAAAACAGTTTATTTAGCAAAAGTACATAGGAGTAAGTGATACTGAGGATAAGGAGTAAAGATGGAAAGGAGCAAACCAAAGTAAAAATATGCTTCTAAAGCTAAAACCTGATGATTCAACAAACTAGAGTCTCTTCTTCGAAGAAGGGTTTCTCACCATGTCTCTGCTTCTGTAGTTGGATAGCCATTCACAGTCTTTGTTTAAAATGGGAATTTACGACTATAAAGCTGGGGTGTTTTGCCATGGAACTCTGGGTTTAGTCCTGCAAAGCCTCGGAGCATCGGATCGTGACCGATAAGAGCCCAGCTCCCCACTCATGCTCAATCTAACGGGCCATTAGATTGACTCGAGCTACAACAGACTGATCAGGATTAAACAAAGACTGTGAATGGCTCTCCAACTACAGAAGCCGTTTCTCCTCCCTTGGTGTTCACACCTCAACTGCTAGCAGAGCACCTCACCCTCCCTGCTTGAACTAACCTCGTTATCTCCATACTGATTTACACCTGCCTCTGGAGATTTCCATTACTTGCGTCCGATGAAGTGGGCATTACCCACGAAAGTGTATGCTCCAATACTTCTGTTAGTCTTAAAGGTGCCACAGGACCCTCTGTTGCTTCTTGTTTTTCAGTTAGCAGGGTCTGAAAGTATGACCCGGAGGGGGGAAGGGAGAGCAGCTTGCATTGCTACGTAGCTACCCGCTGGCTGTAGGACATCTGACGGGATGCCCAATGGGATGCCCTTGAGGGGGCTGAGAGCGGGGGAAGAGATCTCTGTGTTGACATGGGATGCCATCCGGGGGAGAGACCATTATTCTAGACATTCAGCTTCTTCACTGAATTTCCAGATGCACGACCCATCTCTGATTCTACCGTAGACCTTGGGTATTCAGCCATCGGTGGCCAGGCCCTGGCAGTAGCAGCTCCAAGTATGGACAGGGAAGACGGTTTATCCTACCTGAACCCAGAAAAAGCCTCACGTGCAAATCACAGCTTTCCTTGTCTGCACCTGGGGCATGCACTGGGTACACCAGCCGCTGAACCGGAGCTGGTCCCTAGTACAGACAAGAGCTTTGAACAACTCCATACAACTGAAGTTAAGATTAAAACATTTTATAGCAGGTTACCAGTTGTCCAATGGCAATTCCTCTTACCCACCTCCATGTGAAAGCATGACTTACCTGTATTTATCTATTGTAATCTTACGGTTGCTCTTTCTCTCATTCATACTGCATTATTTGAATTCTCTCTCTAAATTAGATCTAGACAAATCTGGAAAAAGCCACACCTTTAGGTAACTGAGCACAGAAGGCTTTCAAGAAGACTCGTAATCAAATCAAATATGATGATTAGCTAATTAAAAAGTCTGCCACCATTTAAGAGAATGAAATATGTATGCTTAGGGTATAGAATAATTAAACTGCTGCTTAGAATTGGTTTATCAAAGTGACATTTTGAACAATATATTGGATCAAACAATGACACTAAATATTAGTTTTCATGATAAAACAACCTAAAAATGCTGCATAGAGGTAAAAAGACCTTTTTATTAGTTGTTTTGCCATCTTTGTCATGCCAAGCTGACGGTGCAGGTGGTTAATATTTCCTTTCGTTTTGCCTCCAAATGCCAGAAGCCTCTGGCAGGGAGATGGGAGTGAAATCTGAAGTGTTTTTTGACATCAGCTGTAATTTGACAGCTGCTGCTTCTCTGTTTTTTTAAACCAATGAGCTGTCCTAGAGATACTGGCTAAGCTGTCAACCAGCATCCGTTCATTTAGCTTCTGGATCTCTGGAATAGCCTAAAACCAAATATTTTTTTCCTGTACTTAAAAATAACTCTAAAAGATTGCTGGCTACGTTTCACGTCCCCTTCCTGGAAATGGGAAATAGCAGCAGTGTCTTAGTCAGACCGCCAGCCTCAATGTCCAACTTACTCCTCGCTTCTGCCAACCTTCGGGTTTCCAACGAGCTCTCATCACCATATGATCTGAGCATCTTCCACCGAGCAAAACAGGATCGCCATGCACTCTCATGCCTTTCTCTAGTCTCTGGCTAGGATGGCTCAAAAAAAAGCTGCTTGAAAGTAGCTGTTTTTTGGGGGGAGGGAGGAGACTTGTTAATTGAAATGGAATATATGGGTCCAGAGGGTCAAAGGTGTTCCCATGACCCTGAAACTATCCAACCTCACAGTGTTAAACAAAGTTTGGGGTTTGGTATACAGAGAAAAGAGAAGAAGTGTGCTGAGATGAGCTGGACACAACAAAGACAGACACACACGAGGGGAGACCAAAGAATAGCAAAGGGAGAAAATGTAGCTTCTGTCTCTGATGTTGACTTTGACTTGCAGCCTTGTTGCTGGATAAACACAGGCGCAGCACGTGCTCTTATTAGCTGCTCTGAGACCTGCAAACTTTTGTACCAGTGCCAGGCTGTTTAGGGCATTGCTTTCAGCTGCCTCTTCCCGGTCACAGGCTTACAGCACGGTTGCGAAATAGAAGTCTTGGCTGGCTAAGCCAGACTCTTATTAGGCAAAAGAAGAGAGACAGGAAAGAGAAGGAATAAGGCGGGGGAAGGAAAAGGACATGGGGTGATGGCAAAGTCTCGCATCCCAGGTGGTGGTTGGGAGTTAGCCAAAGTCAGTGGAGGTGGCAGTGACAGCTGGGTCCCTCTCTCTGG
Organism: Terrapene triunguis; assembly: GCF_002925995.2. Taxonomy (NCBI): domain Eukaryota; kingdom Metazoa; phylum Chordata; order Testudines; family Emydidae; genus Terrapene; species Terrapene triunguis. Next base: position 13,369,100 of record NW_020699449.1, on the reverse strand, counting down.
CCAAGTCTGATCTGGACATCTTTCAGGGAAGGTCCAATGGTGCTACGGTAAATCTGGCTTGCAGGAAACGGTGAGGGTGGCAGCTGCGATGGTGGGACTTGCGCCTTCCCCTTCTTTCATTCAGGAATTGCTGTGTTTTGCCTCCTCTTCCTGTACCCCCTTTCTCTTAAGGACTCCAAAATGGAGTGATGGGGGAATGGCCCATCGCCTCATTATTCACCAATTAGGCCTAATTTCCGACGTGCCAATTTTGGTTCATTGATTTCTGGCCCCACGCTTCTTGTTTACCAGAATGATCTTCACACGGTCCTGGAGTTATATCAGCAGGTGTTTTTTGTTGTTTTGAACTAATTCAGTCCATCTCCCATTCATACCTTTTCCCGTCAGCATTTGTTATTGTTATAGGTTATCCTGACGTCTTATGAACGGTCACCACTCTTACAGTTGAGCATACAATTAGGATAAATGTGTAGGCCCCATTATCACAGCCGGTGTGTGTGTGTATGAGTTTGTTGTAAATGTCGTGCTGGTTACAGTGGAGGTCTTGTGGTGTTTGCTAAGGTGGCCAGAGGATTTGTCTGATCTTCTCAGGAAGATCCCCTTCTGATGGTAATAAAACCCATTGCTCTTACGGTTGTAGTCCTAGATTATTTGGAGCAAGGTTAGATGGCACTACAGTAAAAATGCCGGAGCCCCATTTACATGATGGCTCCACCATTGTTTGAACGACTGGAGCTGCACCTTTGGTGAATAATGGGAGTTATTTTTCCTAGCATAGGTCAGGCTTGAGAAGAGGAGATTGGAATCCGAGAAGCTGGCTGTGTGGGTTGGATAATTCCTTCTTGTATCATTCAAGCAGGCAGCAGGCAAGTGCAACAAACCCTACTGATTGTTACCACTAAGACAACAGAAGCAAATCAGTAGCTTGGGGAAAACTTATGTGCTGTGCTATTTGGCTACCCAAAGTGAGGGCTATGCTTACAAAACTATAGCTTTCTAATAGGTCAAACTAGCAATTAAGGAAGCAGGCCAAAAGGAGAAGACTTCTCCAGAGGAAATTTGTACTCATTCTACAAGATGTATATAATTTTTATAGGCCGAGAGAAACCACGGATTGTCGGAAGAGCTGTATAAAGTAGCTGTAACACAGGCATCATCACGTTCTCTCACAAACCACTGACTGGTGGAGATACTTCCATCATACAATACGGCTGTTTTTTGTAGTCTCACCCTTCCCAGTATTTTTGTTCTGTATTCATAAATTTGAATGTCCTCTCTGGTGTAAGTACAAGGCTGCAGAGGCTGGCAGGGGAAGGGAGTATGGTCTAGTGGATTGGTTCTCTAGCTCTTTGGCCCACGGAGCGCTTGCTGATGGACTGTGGATTGTTGGTTGGTCCTAGGATTCTGTCATTGCTGGTGGTCCGGGGGTGTTGCTAAATTGCATTAAAACAACTAAACATACCTTAAGTACTCTTCTAATATTACTCTTCCGTGCAAGCAATTGCTGCTGTTGCCACAGGGATATGCAATCTCAAATGGGAGGGGCAGGTATCCATGAGACAGTCTCTCGCTCTAAGATGACACGCAAAGGCAAAAAAGATGGGCTGGGGCCCCTTTATTTATTTTTTCTGTTTTTTGTTCTATAAAGAAGGCTTAGAAGGGACTCCGGTGGTTTGATATCCGTGTCCCTGGGTTAGACGTGCTTCAGTTTCTGCCGGCATGCGCAGGCTCCATGTTGACTAAACAGCGAGTGGAATGGTGACATCGCAGGAGGTGAAGGCGGGAGTGGTGCACCAGAGGGTGGATGGGTTTTTACTCGGAATGTGTAACTGTTTTAGCTTACAAGAACAAACTTCTGTCTGACGTTTTGGGAGAAAAATGCCTAGGTTAAAGATTCAGTACTTCAGCTAATATATTGGGGATCTCAGTCAACCTTCCTGAGCTCCTCCCAGGAGTCCTCCAGCAAAACCTGGGCAGACCCCACTTGACGTACCTGAGAACTGGAAAGTACGAAACAAGACCAGATAAAACAAACTGAAATAAAACAAGAAACCACCCGGTCACCCACCCCTTTCAGGCCCCCTGTAGAAATGCTAAAGAAAATAAAAACTCTTTTGCAATCACCTTTTAGATGTGGTTCATGCTGTGAAAAAGGTTGTGATCCCTCTGCTCTGGTGGTTTGAGAGGAGGGGATTGGAAAACAAAGGGGCTATCAGGAAGTGCTGACTCAGCAAGATCCTGACCGGAATGAATTTTTATGATGTGACCTTTCTGACTGGCATAAAAGGAGAAATATCCATGTTTGAATCACAAATAATAGCTAAGAAAATATGGCTATTAAAAAGAAGGACCTGGAAAGAGATGAATCTGTTTTATAGCCTAAAGCTATTATGGATGTTGGATTGTCGTTGGCTTTTGTTCTAACGCGGTTGCTCTCTGAAAGAGAAAACGAGCTTGGTTGATTATCACATTAAATACAGAAACCATCTGAATTCGTTTTACTGAAGAATATTAAAAACAAAAAATACTTGGTTTCAAATCTTGCTTGATGTTGACAAATATTCTACATAGAAGGGAGTAGTACACTTGTCTAAGTAGCCCAATACGTTGCTAATGGCCACATTATTATAAAGTGCTGCCGTACTTGAGCCAACAGTAGTCAGTCAGTCACTGAAATGGTCTTGAATTGAAACTGGGTTTCGAAGTAAGACACCCCTGAAGCTTGGCGGTGCAGACAAATAACAAAAAAGCCTTGTAAACAAATGCCGTACGGAATGTTTAAACTTCAGGTTTGCAGGGTAACTCTTGTTTTGCCCCCTTGCAAGTGGCGTTCTCTGAGATTTGGCATGCCAACCCTCCCTACAAACATTCTCTGCCAAGCTCCCCAAGCGAACAGGAAAGTCATAGGCCAGGGAATGGATGGGAACTCTTTCCCTTTACTAAAATCACAGCCTTCTGCCAGACACAGACAATTGGCTCGTGAGAGCCAGGGAAAGGCCAAGTAGAGATTGTGTCAGAGTCCTTCTCCTTACTGTCATTGGCTAGGTTTGAGGGAATTCTCCCTGCAGACCATCTGGCTCCCTCACCTGGGTGGTCAAAACAAAATAATTAGCTCCAGTGTTTCCGTACTGAGTGGGAGGGAGGAAGCTGGCACTAATTACCCTAACCGCATCTATGTGCAAGACGGTCTGGGCTGTATATCGAGTCTGCTCGAGCAGCGTTTCAACCCAGGGGTCGCAACCCAAAAGTGGGTTTAAATAGATGCCGCTTGTGCTTCCCTGTGTGTTAACACTTTGCATACCCATAAAGCTATTCGGACATGTAGGTGCCACCGATCAGCCAGTCGAATGCAACGCGCGGAGGATGATGGGAAAGACTGCACTGGGGTGCAGGGGTCTCGCGTTCCGCCCCCCCCCCCCAGCTGACTGCCTTGGGAAGGGAAGTGGTGGGGATGATTGGCTTGCCTGCTTGTTTCTGCCTTGTGCGTGGCAGCCTCTGCTGGTGCCCAGCTGCCTCGCAAGCGGCCCGCCGCACGGCTTGGAGGGCATGTGGTGGCTCTGGCGGGGGAAGGCAGGTTGAGAGAGTAGGAGATGCAGATCTGCTGGTGAGGAAAGCAAGGGCAGCCCAGCAGAAGGGAGCTGCCTGGGTATCCCACCCAGTCCCAGCACCGTCCCTGGGTTCAGCCCCTGCCTTGGGCTGCAGCAGCCCTGAGAGGGAGGGGACCCCCAAGCAGTCCCTCCCGTCCCGGCGCAGCTGGGGAGCACTGGGGGTCAGGAAGGAGGATTATTCCTGCCTCGCAAAGCAGTGGGGGATCCCAGAGTCCCAGGGGATGGAATCCCAGAGGAGCGGTGGGAAGGGGAGAGTCCCCGTGGGGCACCTTTGCAGCCAGAGCACCTGGTGCTCTGCAAGCTAGCTGGGCCTCATAGAGCCCCGCATGTGCTCGTGCAAACTTTGCCCGGCATGCTGGGCGCTCGCGGTGGGGCCGGGGCTGGCCATACAAACCGTGGCCCTGCCATCCCTGCTGGTAGTGCCGCGGGGCTCGCTTCGGTGCCAGGGGCCAGGCACGCACGTTTGGCCTTTCCCGAGAAGTTGACAGAGTTGGGCAGCCGGGCGCACTGCCCTGCAGAGCGCTGGGGAGTTAGGGGGCAAAGGCAGAGGCTATGGGCCTGCGCTCCGCTGTGGGCTGGCCATCAATGTTTACAAATGGGTCCTGATCCAAAAAAGGTGGAGAGCCACCGTGCTAGAGCTCGTATCTCAGCCCTCTCTCTTGGGGGAGGTTTCACTGTTTGCAGCTGCTGCTTCACCGCACAAGTGGCCTGGATTTGGACAATTGCCTCAGAATCCTAGGCTGCGTCCTGTGGGCTCCCTAGAGCAACAGGGTGGAAAGGTCATAAACAAGTCAACTTTTCCTCAAGGACCCCAGCTCGACAAGCTGGGTGCACGTGGTTCCAAGCTGTCTGTATAAGGGCCACGGGTTTTTAAAGCCAGGAGGGACCAGTGTGAGCCTGTAGTCTGGCCTCCTGTGGAATGCAGGCCATAGAATTTTACCCTGTTACCCTTGTATCGAGCCCACTTGTGCGTGTGGCCAAAGGAGATCTTCCAGAAAGACATCCGATTGAAGACAAGAGATGGAGATATCCCCCCCCCCCCCTTTAGTAGTTCGTTCAGATGTTAATCACCCTCCCTGTTAAAAATGTGTGCCTGATTTCTAATTGAATTTGTCTGGGTTCATTTTCCAGCCATGGGTTTTTTGGTAATTAAAAAGCCCTCTTCTCCTCAGAACTCCCTGACCCAAAGAGAATTTGGCCTGGTGGTTTGTTGCATTCTGTTTGCTTCCAGGGATATGAACAAAGTTAAAAATACAGCAAATGGATAAACCCACAGAGCTGAAAGTGACCCTATACCCACCCCATCTGGTACATGGCCTTGAGGCTTTACAGGAAAACTCCTTCAGTGATTTGAACCCGAATGTTCTGACACTTGCTCTGCACCTCTGAACAAGAAACGCAAGTGTCCACTAAGCTGTGAGCATGCATTCGGATGTTGCGGCTTATTGCATTAGGCCTTGTAAATAAAGCGAAAGGGATCCTCGAAGGAGGAAGAATGTGGTGCTCAGAGAGAAATCTCTGGTCGATTGTATCCTGGTGTCGGTTGCTTTGATGTGATCTAAATTAAAATGGTGAATTCCAAAGCGGTGACACAGATTGAGCTGATTTTTCCATTAATTTGATAAGTACATAGTCATTTTTCAAAGATCAAGTAATTAAAGAAATTATACATAATTGAGTTTTCAACTAGGCAGAGTCCCCCTGTAGCTGCTACCCCACTGGAAGTTCATATTTGAAGGTGTTTTTATCATACATTGATTCGCCAGACGTTCTAAACCCTTGTTCACATTGGTATGTTGTCATGGACTGTGCAGTTCCCTAATGGTGTTTACAGGAAAGATTCACTTGAAAATATTCTTGAGCAGCACCCGTCTCTTGACTACCAAAGTCTCTTCCTCTGTCTGTGCTGTATAGAATCATGACCTAACCGTTCATCTCACACTCTAGCTTGTTAAACTTGAGATGGGAATTGTTATAACACAGATGTCAGTGTTACCATGACCGCCGAAGCACCGTGACCACCAGCACGCCTTGTATAGATTGTTCAAATGGTAGCTTCCTTGCGACTAAAGGAGGATTAGAGTTTTCTCCTCAGTAATTCCTATAGAAGTCAAACGGGCTCTAGTGAAAAATGATATAGCCCTCTTTCCGGATTGTGGTAAAATGATCGTCACTCGGATTCAGCTGTTTCTGTCCCTGCTTTTATTCATGGGTAGACAGACCGTTATTTTGACTTGTTCTTTAAAATAGGTATGTGGGCAGTCTGTCCTGGATTTGTGCCAAGTTTCTGAGTAAAAATGGGGGGAAAAAAGACACAAGACACTGAAAAGTAAACAGGGTTAAACAAAAGAATGTCCCTTACATCAACGGACAAAACGGCATTTGTTTTCAAAATCTCCTTTTGCTTGATTATATGGAATCCTATCCCTTATTGCTCCTCTTTCTGTTCCCATTTGGTATTGTGTCCATTTGGCAAAGCTGTTGTCTTGTGTTCCTAAGGAGGCCTAACGTGAAAGCAGGGCTTTTCTTTTTTGTTTCTAGGCAATCCGTATTAGTGCGGCTCTCAGTATTTTGACTAATTGCTGCCGTAGGGGAGAGCAGAGGAAGGCAAATGGTTTGGTTTGAGTAGCTCCCGCATACGCCACACACTTCTCAACTTCTTGTGGGGAATTTCCATCTTTCAACCCCTTTTTTAAAGACGGCCCAATTTTAGTCTGGATGCTTGACTGTGCCAATCCTAGAGGAGTTTCCGGCACAGAATTCATTGCTTAAAAGGACACGCCAGGAGCTCAGCTTCAGGGTGGGTTATAGAGACGTACGTGAAACATTAAAATATTAACAGGTCTCTGAAAACATATTCAGTAAATCAAAAATTAGTTCCATCACCCGCATCGTGGGGGAGACAAGCTTTGATCCAACACTCGGGTTGCTGCTCCTCTGATCTGGTAAAGAATGAGTTTTGCAGAGAATTGAGTCTGGGAATGGAAACCAAAGTGTGGGTTGACCCTGGGTCCTTACAGGGTAGGTCTATGTGCTGCAAGGGATGGAGGGCAGGGTGAACCAAAAACCCCAGTGGTAACAAGTCTGAGCCCAACTGACTTGGGCATGTGTTACGCAGCTAAAAATAGCGCTGTGGGTGTTCCACTCAGGCTCTGAGACCTACCCTCTCCCCAGGTTTCAGAGCCCAGGCGCCAGACCAAGCGCGAACATCTATGCTGCTATTTTTAGCCCCATTGAGTGAGCCTGAGTCACTTGACCTGGGCTCTGAGATTTGCTGCCGTGGTTTTGGTTTTTGGTTTTGTTGTGTTTTTATTTGCAGCGTAGATGGATGTACTTGTTATTAGCTGCATGACACGGTTAGTGGAATTACTGCATCATCCTGTCCCTGATGTGGGGAATCCATGGGAAGCATTAGTTTATTGTCTGGAGCCACGCAAGATGATAAAGTACAAGCCGGGTTTGGTAGCGTAATGGTGCAACAGGCTACAGCAGAGTCCAGAGAGCTGGTTGCTGGCCAAGCATCACCAGACGTTCTGAAACCAGACACTTCCCACGAAGGAAGGCTTCCCGCTCCTCTCCTTTTCCTCGCTCGGGGAATGGATAGGGGGCCTGTCTGGAGTAGCTGCCAAATTGACTGGCATTAATTCATTCTGAAGAGGGGAAGTCGGCAGAGATTATACCAGTTTTATGGTGGCAATTAAAACTTCTGATCCAGCACTCATCTAATAGAAAAGAGGATATTGGGGGAAAGGGAGAATGTGAAATAAATTTCTGCCTTCAGATCACTGCAAAAACTAAAGGAATTCCCATTTTGCTTTCAAAACTAGGAGCTTGGGAGACAAGAGAATGCAATAAAAATATCCTCTGCCCCCAGCTCCCCCTGAAAGGAATTCTCCTCGGCAGCAGTCACTGGGCATCGCCATCACTCTGCTCTGAGCACTTTGCCTGAGTGCTGCGCTGTCTTGACACATGCTTCACAGCAGACACAGATGGCTGGCTCGAGCCAATACCAGAGCAGGAAGCAGCTCAGCTGGGTGGGCTGAGTTAGAATGAGTGATGCCACTTGGAGCAGAAGCTGGCCTTTGGTCCCTGCAGAGTTGCTAGGGGCGTGCTCACTCGGAGAAAGATAGGAATATCAGTGTCTCTCACCCTGCATTATAAAAAGGTGCTAACCCTTCATCTTGTGAAGATAGTCTGAAGGCTCCTTTTCAGGCTAAGTTTGGGAGGAACAAGCAGTTATGTTCCACTGCTCCAGCAGGAGAGACCTAAACACTTCCCTTCCCTGGACCCCAACTCTTTATATTTGGGGTATCTCCTAAAGAATCCTCCTCTTAACCTTCTCTACGCCCATAGGTTGGCCCTGTGCGTTGGGGTGATAAGGGTCAGGACTTGCACTTGAGGGTGAGCAGGGCAGGGGACAGTGGTTGTGCAGGTCTACCGAAAAGGGCTGAGGCCAGCGAAGCCTTCCAAATGTCTGTGCTCCCTCGTGTTCCTTTGACCCTGGTGCTAATCAACTCCTGAAGCACTCCGGGGGGAGGAGGGTCTTGTCAGTGTGATGTTGCAGTAAAGAAAGAGGAGGGGGGTAGAAGAAGACAGTACAAAGAGAGAGGTTCATAATTGAAGGATTTGAAAGAAGAATCAGTGACAAGTGGTCATTGAACAGAACCCATGGGCTTCGCTGCAGTTGCTGACAGTCCATATTACAGATTGCTCATGCACTAGTAGGTTTGGGGGAGCCTCTCAAAGGCACAAATGGGAGTTTGATGCCCCACTTCTAGCTGCCCTTTGTGCTTTGAAAATATCCTCTTTCCTCAGTGCTTTCAGCTTCCCCCAAGTAATCTAGACCCCGTTAATGGCTGCATCTTGGAGCAGCTAGTCCTGGAACCCACAAGGGGAGACAATTCTTTAATCCTAGGTGGAGCACAGGGTATGGTCCAAGAGCTGAATATAGCTGAACCACTCAGTAATAGCAACCATGATATAATTAAGTTTAGCATCCTTGGAGGTGAGGGGGGTGGGAATACTGAAAATGCCCACCAGAGTAGCATTTAACTTCAGAAAGAGGAACTACACAAAGATGAGGAGGCTAGTTAAATGGAAATTAAAAGGAAGAGTCATGAGTGAAATGCCTGCCAACTACATGGGAACTTTTAAAAAACATCATAATAGAGGATCAAACTATATGTATACCCCAAAATAAAAAGGACCAAAAAAATCCCACCTTGGCTAACCAACAGAGTAAGAGGCAGATGGAGACAAAGTCATTCTTTAAAAATTGGAAGTCAAACCCTAGCGAGGAAAAAAGAAAGGAACATACACTCTGGCAAGTCAAATGTAAAACTATAATTAGACAGACCAAAAAAGAATTTGAAGAACTACTAGCCAAAGACTCAAAGTAATAGCAAAATTATTTTAAGTACATGAGAAGCAGGAAGCCTGCTAATCAACCAGTGGGGCCACTGGATGATCAAGGTGCTAAAGGAGCACTTAAGGAAGACAGAACCATTGCGAAGAAGCTAAATGAATTCTTTGTATCAGTCTTCACCGCAGGGGATGTGAGGGAGATTCCCAAACCTCAGCCATTCTTTTTAGGTGACCGATCTGAGGAACGATTTGTTGGGGAAGAGTCATCATGGCTTTTGTAAAGGGAAATCATGCCTCACCAATCTGTTAAATTCTTTGAGGGAATCAACAAACGTGTGTAACGGTGATCCAGTGGATATAGTGTACTTGGACTGTCACAAAGTCTTTGACAAGGTCCTCATTAAAGGCTCTTAAGCAAAGTAAGTTGTCATGGAATAAGAAGGAATGTCCTCTCATGGATCAGTAACTGGTTAAAAGATAGAAACCAAGGGGTAGGAGTAAATGGTCAGCTTTTACAGTGGAGAGAAGGTAAATAACAGGTTTTCCCAGGGGTTTTATTAGGCCCAGTGCTGTTCAACATAGTCATGCATGATCTGGAAAAAGTAGACGACTGCGAGGTGGCAAAGTTTGCAGATAGTACAAAATTACTCAAGATACTTGAGTTGCAAAGTGATCTCACAAAACAGTGACTGGGCAACAAAATGGCAGATGAAATTCAATGTTGATAAATGCAAAGTAATGCACATTGGAAAACATAATCCCAACTATACATATATGTTACCACTCAAAAAAAGAGATCTTGGAGTCACTGTGGATATTTTCCAAAAACATCTGCTCATTGTGCAGCGGCAGTCAAAAAAGCTAACAGAATGTTAGGAACCATTAGGAAAGGCATAGATAATAAAACAGAAAATATCATCATGCCCCTATATAAGTCTGTGGTATGCTCACACCTTGAATACTGCAGGCCGTTCTGGTTGCCCCTCTCAAAAAGATTAGAAATGGAAAAGAGCAACAAAAATGATTAGGGGTATGGAACAGCTGCCATATGAGGAGAGCTGGAAAAAGATTGGGACTGTTCATCTTGGAAAAGAGACGACTAAGGGGGGATATGATAGAGGTCTATAAAATCGTGGCTGGTGTGGAGAAAGTGAATAGGGAAGTGTTGTTTACCCCTTCATGTAACACAAGAACTAGGGGTGACCCAATGAAATTAATAGGCTGCAGATTTAAAACAAACAAAAGGAAGTATTTCTTCACACAACGCACAGTCAAACCGTGGAACTTGTTGCCAGGGAATGTTCTGAAGGCCAAAAGGATAGCTGGGTTCAGAAAAGAATGAGACGTTCCTGAATGACAGGTCCATCAATGAGTATTAGCCAGAATGGTCAGGGGGACAACCCCATGCTCTGGGTGTCCCTGAGCCTCTGACTGCCAGATGCTGGGACTGGATGATGGGATGGATCCCTTGAAAATTGCCCTGTTCTGTTCATTCCCTTTGAAACACCTGGCATTGGCCACTGTTCGAAGACGGGTTACTGGGCTAGATGGATCAATTGTCTGACCCACTATAGCCATTCTTATGGTCTTATCTCCTAAGGTTTTATGCTCCTGACCATCATCACAGTATCGGAGCGCCTTCCATGAAAAATCAATAGCAATAACAAAGTCACATGAAGCCTCTGGCTTTTCCTCCTTCTTCGGGGGGCTATAAAGACATTGCTGGGATCTGGGTATGCTGTGATAGGGTGTTGTGGGTTGGTTTGGTGGTTTATTTTTGGTTAAATCATTTGGATGTGAACTTAGTTCTGAGTCACCCGCCAATCATCCCTTTAGAACTTTGTTACGCTTCCCAGTGCTTTCTCTTTTGGAGTATGGCTCATTAATAAGAAGGAAGAGGGGCTGCATGCCCATATGTCTTTCCCTCCAGTCCTAGGCATTCTGCATGGATTGGAAGGCCATTTGCTTTACTTAGATCAAAACCTACCAATTTGGTAGAGATCTCCATTGCAGTCTGTATTCTGGAAATGCGTCCGTCCCTCCACTGAGCAGATGGCTGCACCACACCAGTGAAACAAGCTTTTACATATGGGGTTAGAAATAAGTTTTTTATATATGAGGTTGGGCTGTAAGGCTCAAGTGACGAGTGATGTGATGTAGAAAGTTTCACCTCTAAGTTGCTGGTTTAAATCTAGTCCGGGTTGGGCGTAAGTTTCAAGAATGTGCACGGAGGTGTACAAAAACAGCAACAGTCTCTGCTCTCGGGTGGGGAAACTGCATCAGTTCCAGCAGTTGATGGCTGGCCCCTGAAGTTGTGAAATCTCAAGCATATACAAGAAATGCTGTGACTTGCACCATTGTGCTAGAATCTGGTTTCAAACAGGGGTGTAAATCTCGTCTTTCCTTGTCCACTCCAGTGCAGCTATATCAGTGGCTGGTCATTGGCTGCCGAGTCTGGGCAGATTCCCCTGGTAGACAAGGCCTGAGTCCACAGGAGCAAAGCACCCCTCTTCCCAGGCCTGATCCAGCTCCCACTGACCCCCATTGGGTCTTTCAGTGAGAATTGGATTGACCCCTTGTCTATAAGTGGACCTCCTCAATTATCTGAGCAACCCCCTATCTGAAACAGGATCATGTTCCCAGCTGCTGTTGGGAGACTTGTCTCTGGTAGGTGGGGCTCAAGAGAGGTGAGATGGACCAACACAAAATCAAGACACAGGCAGAGACCGCACTGTTCTTTGTATGTTGCTTTAGCAGAGCAACATCTTGTCCAGTGTCGTCTGCTGTTTAGACTCTTCTTCCGGGGCTTGTTCATTTGGATTCTGAATACATATTTCAGAAGCTGCACTGTCACAATGATTGCATCAGCTGCACTCTTCTGCATGTCCTACCGAAGATGAGCCCCTTCCCCAACAGCTGCTGTGACGGGGGCCACAGGACTCCCCTTTTTCAGGAACATGATTTTAACATGGGGTTTATTGACATGACAGTAGATCCAGATGACCAGCAGGGCTAGAAAACAAGTTCACATCTATTGCAGTTTATTATTGGTCACTCATTGCCTATTTAATTAACCTTTAATCATTCAGAGACTTCCAGTAGTAAACATCTTTATATATAGTTCATCTGTCTGCTTTGAAAATTTGCTCACAGAAATATGTCTAACTTTTGGATGATAAAGCTGTCTTGCTTTGTCTTTGATGCCAAGAATCCTGCAGCTAGAGGTACTTAAATATGCACGTTTAACTGGTGAGGACAGTATTACATTGGTATTCAGTCTCGGATGGATAAGGTTTTGCATATTATGCAGCAGATACAGGCAGATTTCCCTCTTCCTACTAATAAATACCGAGATGGCAAAGAAACTCGATCCAGTTCTCCTGGGAGGAAATTCTGTTAAGGATAGAGTTTTGGTAAGTGGTCTTCAGTTCTCCATAGGACCGCCTTCCTTCCTCTTAGTTCTTCAGGAGGTCCACAGTCTAGAGGAGTGGTGTATTCTGAACTCGGAACTGGGAGACAAGACTTCCTGAATTCTAATCACTGCTCTCTGTGGGACTGATCCAGCAGAGTGCTTTTAGCCAAGCATGTGCTTAAGCAGGTGAATACTTCCATTGCAGTACCCTCATGAAGTCTATTCAGGTGCTTACAGTTAGGCACATGCATAAGTACTTTGCTGGATTCGGGCCTTAGCTCTCACTTAAGAGGCACTGGTAGTCGCCTTCGCCTGAAAGAACCATAAAATCATTGCAAAGTATTTTCAGCAAGTAGCTTAATAAACAGGACATGGTTAGTGTAAGCTAACTGCATCACTACACCCCTCTCACGAAATGCTGGGACCATGAACCTGTCACTTGTGTTTGGGACGTGGCAGTTCATTGCCATTCGTGGGGATAACTAATATATATAAAGCAGTATTAGATTTGATCCTAGTAACGTAATTCTTGATGTGCATTTTTCATACTCCTCTAGAGCTTTTGTTTCTCTTGTTTGTTAGCAGCACCAAAGCCGTAAATAGCAATCAGTCATGCTTTATTTAGGGAATTATTTCCGAGGTTAGCTGTTCAGAAACTTGTACTTTGTAGCAGTTTCATCTCCAATGTGTTATCTGCACTGTCTGATCTAGTTGAACAAAAGCTCGCTACCCAGGGTTTTGGGGAAACCAGCTGAATAATTGCAATAGAACAGATAGGGCTGGGCTTTAAACTATGCACGAATGTGGGAATCTGTGGCAGGAAATGGATGGGTCTATTTGTCTTACTTACAGCTGATCTATTTGGGTCAGTACACTTCAGAATCTGACACAACTGTTGAGTCAGAGCAGATTTGTCATGCCTCAGCTGATTAGTCTGCTGGTTAATGTGTCTGTGTTTCATTACCCTCTATCTCTAATTTGTCAGTGATGCATGCGAAAGTGACTGTGTGCTGTCTGATTGATAAAGCAATGTCTTAGGCAGGCATTTCCGTCACGGATGTTGGGGAGTCTCCGCATATAAAATGTTGAAAAACCCATTATAGCAATGTGGGGTGGCAGGACTAGAACTAGCCACACGATTACTTTTTTACACAGGTTACAAACATACTTAACGCTGAGGCTGTGGCAGAAGTCTGGACACGTAGGAGCTGAAGAAGAGCTCTGTGTGGCTTGAAAGCTTGTCTCTTTCACCAGCAGAAGTTGGTCCAATAAAAGACATTACCTCACCCACCTCGTCCCTCTAATATCCTGGGACCACCACAGCGGTGGAAGTAGAGACAGACTGGGGCACCTACAGTGCAAACGGAGTGAGACGCGTCCACGTCTCCTCAACAGGGGATTCATTGCCCTATGAGGGGGGAGGGATAGCTCAGTGGTTTGAGCATTGGCCTGCTAAACCCAGGGTTGTGAGTTCAATCCTTGAGGGGGGGATTTAGTTAGGGATTGGTCCTGCTTTGAGCAGGGGGTTGGACTAGATGACCTCCTGAGGTCCCTTCCAACCCTGATATTCTATGATTCTATGTATGTCGGGGTCCCTGGCAGGTTTAAACCGCCACGGCAGACATTCCCCACCCCTCCCACCAGCACCTCCAGTTTAGAAATATGCTGTGGCTGGAGCCTGGTGCACTCCAGCACACCCCTGGAGTCAGCTGTCAGGCCTGGTACAGCTGGACCCAGAGAGGCAGAACAGGCTCTCTGGCAGTCTGCCCCCCTGCCTTTTCCCCAGGGCAATCTTGGCCCTGGGGAGAATTCTGGACGTAAAGTTCCTGGGCATTGTTTAGCCTGGAGGCTAGCCACTTGCACTCGTGGTTTGGTGATTGTTCAAATATATTTTAATTCGCTGTGTTACCCTTGCCAACATTTGGCATTTGAAGCTAAACGCTCAGGTGTCTTTCCTTCCCGCGCAGTGCATGGGCCAGCTATTGTTGTTGTTTATAAGAGTGATGTATGGGCACTGAAGGTAGAATAGAGTCCAATAGGCTCTGCAGCCCCAATGCCACACCCCTTGTAAAGACTGCCCCTTTGCTTGCTGTTGGATGTAACACAGAAGTGTCTTGTCCCCCCCCCTCCCCTCCCGCCCCCGGAATGATTGCTGCAAAATAAATACACGGAAAGGGGGAACAGTTTTACCTTGCAAACCCTTTGATGGAGCAATTAGCCTCTCTCTTAAATAAACATTTAGTGTATTGTAATATGTGTGTTGAAGCTTTCATAGAGGAGCGCTTGGCTGATCAGCTAACATTCTGGAGCACTTGCCAATCTGGTGCTGTGCTCCGATGAAAGCATTTGGTTGAGGAAATAGAAGCCCCTCAAACCAATACGTTGGTTGTGCCACCTAAGGAGGCTGCAAACTAAGTGTCTGCTTAACAGTCTAGAGGCTCCCACCCTCCCTCTGGCAGGGCCTGCTGGGCAGTGTAAGTCAGGTAGGGTTGGAGGGAGGGTTCCACCTCTGGGCCCTTGCCTCTTTTCACCCAAACTGGAAAAGAGCTATGCAAAGCCTTTAGCTAACCTGCACAGCACCAGCGGGCTGACTCGTGTCCTGAGCTGGCTGAAAGGCTGTAATGTAAGCACACACGGGAGGCAGGGACAGGGGCAGAGAGCGGCCTTTGGCATAGCCCAGTAGGTCTCTGAGTAGCCTTGTTTGAGCTGGAGAATGTTTATAACAGGCCGAGGGGTTTGCTGCTGCTGCCCATCACCACAGTATCTAAGCCCCTTGCGTGTAAAATCAGGAGCAATAGCAAAGTCCCTAGTGGACTCCATGGAGTGTCTGGCACTTCTCCCTTTTTGCAGTAAAACTCTGCTTGGGATAGAGGGTGTGGGGCTTTCTTTCAATTGTATTTGATTGTATTGAGCTTTTTGGGTTGACTTGTTCTGAGGGCTAGGTTGGCTGGGTTGTTTGGGCAGAAGGAGAGCCCATGTAACTCCGTGCTTTTCCTAGTTTGGAAAGGCCTTTGTGAAGAGGAAAGATCTGCAGTGTTCCCTAGAGGCAGCCAGAATCATAGAATATCAGGGTTGGAAGGGACCTCAGGAGGTCATCTAGTCCAACTCCCTGCTCAAAGCAGGACCAATCCCCAACTAAATCATCCCAGCCAGGGCTTTGCCAAGCCTGACCTTAAAAACCTCTAAGGATGGAGATTCCACCACCTCCCTAGGTAACCCATTCCAGTGCTTCATCACCCTCCTAGTGAAATAGTTCTTCCTAATATCCAACCTAAACCTCCCCCACTGCAACTTGAGACCATTACTCCGTGTTCTGTCATCTGATACCACTGAGAACAGTCTAGATCCACCCTCTTTGGAACCCCCTTTCAGGTAGTTGAAAGCAGCTACCAAATCCCCCCTCATTCTTCTCTTCTGCAGACTAAATAATCCCAGTTCCCTCAGCCTCTCCTCAGAAGTCATGTGTTCCAGCCCCCTAATCATTTTTGTTGCCCTCCGCTGGACTCTTTCCAATTTTTCCACATCCTTCTTGTAGTGTGGGGCCCAAAACTGGACACAGTACTCCAGATGAGGCCTCACCAATGCCGAATAGAGGGGAATGATCACATCCCTCGATCTGCTAACAGTGCTCCTACTTATACAGCCCAAAATGCTGGTAGCCTTCTTGGCAACAAGGGCACGCTGTTGACTCCTATTCAGCTTCTCGTCCACAGCTTCTCGTCTCTAGGGCCTTCTCTGCAGAACTGCTGCCTAGCCACTCGGTCCCTAGTCTGTAGCAGTGCATGGG
Source organism: Terrapene triunguis (assembly GCF_002925995.2). Taxonomy (NCBI): domain Eukaryota; kingdom Metazoa; phylum Chordata; order Testudines; family Emydidae; genus Terrapene; species Terrapene triunguis. The sequence continues at coordinate 13,352,929 of NW_020699449.1, read as the reverse complement.
ATTCTTCCGTCTTAAGTGCGGGACTTTGCACTTGTCCTTGTTGAACCTCATCAGATTTCTTTTGGCCCGATCCTCTAATTTGTCTAGGTCCCTCTGTATCCTATCCCTACCCTCCAGCGTATCTACCACTCCTCCCAGTTTAGAGTCATCTGCAAACTTGCTGAGGGTGCAGTCCACACCATCCTCCAGATCATTAATGAAGATATTGATCAAAATTGGCCCCAGGACCGACCTTTGGAGCACTCCGCTTGATGCCGGCTGCCAACTAGACATGGAGCCATTGATCACTACCCGTTGAGCCCGATGATCTAGCCAGCTTTCTATCCACCTTTATCTCCTCTGGAAGCTTGTTCTCTTCTGGGATCCTCTTGGCTGAGAATGCTGTTTTGTCCCCAGCTCTTCCACGCTTCGCTCGGGGTTGTGGGATTTGCATGGGCCCAGAAGAGACCAGCTGCCTCAGTGGTTCAGAGTTCCAAATTTGGTCTTTGGTGCAGCTCTTTGGTTGACGGTGCTGTTGTGGCTGTATCTCACTGTGGGGCTGACCGACTGCTGATGCTGTTCAGTAGCTGAAATGCGTGGCGGTTTTTGTATGTTCCCCATTAGTCAGCTGTGCCAAAGGTGGAAGGCACCTAACCATTTGTTGTCCTTCCCCCCCATCCCTTCCAATTGGGTGTGTGTCCATTCCCTTCTCTTCCCACCCCACCCCCGCTCTCCTTTGGGGCATTCAGGGTAGCCTGAGACCCAACAGGGTGATGTGTCCGAATGCTGTCAATGTCTCTTGTGACCAATGGGAGTAACATTGAAGCACCAACGTAATAGGCCGTTGTGGTGTAGGTGCCGTATCATCAGGACACCGACATGTGGTGCATGGAGATATAGCTTCAGTCTAAAGGTGACACAACGTGCATCATGGATCAGACAGTTCGCAGTCCTGGCAGGTCCATCCTTTGATGCAAGCATAGTCCAGATGCAGGAGCGCCGCCAGTTTTTTTTTGCCGCCCTAGGCGGCAGAAGGTCCCGCCCCCGAAATACCGCCGATGACCGGGGTGGCTGAAGGTCCAGCCGCTGCGGTCGCCGCCCCCCAAACGTTAGTGCCCTAGGTCACCTAATGGGTTGCGCCGGCCCTGTCCAGATGTGATATTTTTAAGGCATCAAGATTCATTAAAGACATGAAAGGATGTTTATTGCATAGTACCACTCAGTGCAGATACTGGTACTGGGAGAATAGCACCAGCAGACGGCTGGTCTTCTTTTGCCAGTTAAGTGCTGATAAGCATTTCCTTGACTTCAGGGACCTTTTTATATACTGTGTTCCTAGTACAAATATTTACATAAAATACTGAATTGCACCTTAATCTGTATTGCATTGTGTTAGAAATATAAAAAGAAAAGTTTCCTTGACTTGTGTTTCAATCAGACGTAAACTTGGAATATGTCCAAGGGTTTTAATTAATGTTTTTTTATAGCAGTGTATCAGGCTAGATTGAGCTATAACTATTTAGTAGTTACGTTATGGAAATATTTGGCTTGTGGATAGAGGAAACAACTTCCCTTCTCCCCCAACTGGAAACAAATATGTTTAGATTGGGGATGGGGCTACGTTTTTTGATCTGATCATTTTCAATTTCCAGATCTCTTATTTTCAGGGAGAGTAAGGAGCTGTATAGATTCTGGAAAAATAGCTTTATCATCTACTGCATTTACTTTGGAGGAGGAGAAAATGTTCGTCAATCAGTCTGGTTCTCAGAAGGCACAGTGCCGGTCTCCAAAACAAACCACACTTTCCAGTTTTCTTTAGATAATGTTACTTCTGTGTTTGCAGGGTTTCTGCTGCTTCCCTATTTAACTCCAAAGGTATTCCCTCAAGTAAGCGGATACCATGGGAATGCTGCAAATACTTAAGTTGTTTAGTAGTTTAGGCTACTGAAAAGTTTAAGAGCAATTTAGCGCTAGTGTAACTGCTACAGTGGTTATCTGCTTTCCCTTGATAGTCGTAGCTCTCTATATTGTATGCATTTTTCTTTGGCTGTTGGAAGTCATAAGATTTTTAGCTCAGCCTTTGGGTCACATAACCTGATCCTCCCAAAAGTTCTGAATTATTTTAGCTTGCTAGTCAGCCTCTGAATTTCACACAGGAGACTGGTTTCAGAGTAGCAGCCGTGTTAGTCTGTATCCGCAAAAAGAACAGGAGTACTTGTGGCACCTTAGAGACTAACAAATTTATTAGAGCATAAGCTTTCGTGGGCTACAACCCACTTCTTCGGATGCATATAGAGTGAAACATTGAGGAAATATATATATAGACACAATCAACTCTGGGTTAAATAGGGATTGGGAATGGCTGAGCCATTACAAACATTGAATCTATCTCCCCTTGTAAGTACTCTCACGCTTGCTTCTTATCAAACTGTCTGTACTGGGCTATCTTGATTATCACTTCAGAAGTTTTTTTTCTCTTACTTAATTGGCCTCTCAGAGTTGGTAAGACAACTCCCACCTGTTCATGCTCTCTGTATGTGTGTATATATATCTCCTCAATGTTTCACTCTATATGCATCCGAAGAAGTGGGTTGTAGCCCACGAAAGCTTATGCGCTAATAAATTTGTTAGTCTCTAAGGTGCCACAAGTACTCCTGTTCTTTTTACACAGGAGACTGAAAACCTGGACCATGGCTCTGTTACAATCACTAACTGCAGAGAATAAGAATTGGAGGTAAGTTTATTCTTCCCATTGTGGTGACTTTCAACCTGCTAGCATCAAAAGTGACAGTACATTTCTTCCATGGAAACTTCAATTCCCTGTACTGCTGTTGAATTTTAATAAGCATAATTCTAGAAAAACGCACTTCAGCATTGAGATCAAAGGATAAAATTAATAAATGAGAAAATCAGGGCATTAAAATTTGGTCTTCAAAGAAAGCAGAAAATAGTCTATATAAAGCTTTAGCCGCCTTTTGTTCAATGCATTCTTGATTGCTCTTGCTTCTATTTGAATGAAAAGACCCGTGGCCTTGTAATCCTCAAAGCCAGACTTCAAGAAAGTGGAATTAACACACTTTCAGATTCCTCGGTCATTCCAAGAATTATTTTAGCGCTTAGAGCTGTAGTGATTATAGCTTTCATGAAGATCCATAAAAAGTGCCCCAGCACAAATGTTCTGTCTCCTACAAATAGCTAATGCTTAAGTATTCCGGTCCCGGCTGTGCTGTCAGCAACGCATCACACTGTCACTGCTTGTGCGGCAGCTTCTCAGTTCAGCCTGCTGCTGACGGGGAAAGCGCATGTGATTTAACTGAGACAAATTACATTCTTGTGTAAATAGTTGTTTGACATGTTAATTAAAGATTGAAATTCAAACAAATTAAAGGGATCTTAATATTTCTCTGCTTGCCTTAGAGCCTGGCTTCACACGGAAAACCACTCTACTTCAGGGTTCAACACATGTCTGTTTAATGCTCATGTTCTCTGACTAGAAGGCATGAAATAGCAACCTGCCACATCCTTTATTAAAGGTCATTTTTCTATGAATTCGTTGATGCTTTGTAAAAAATAACTTGTGACTTGAAACATATGATTGCTGGCTCCTGCCTTTCATGGGTTCCTATGGGGTTAATGGTGTCTGCAGCACAAATGCAGGTACTGATCGTTGTTAGCTCTGGACTCTTGGTTTTAGGAAGATTGTCTTTTGTATTCTTTGAACACAAAACACATTTCACATTTTAGTAAACTGCCAGACACTAAATATGGCTGTGATTTAAAAGGGATGAGACTCTTGTGGTTCTGATCCAGCAAGCGTCAGGAGGGTATTAATAGCTTATAGCTGGGTGCAGCCTATGTGATCTTTGACAGGGAGAGTTTTCTTAATGTAGAATTCCACCCTTGAGCAAAATTCTTTTACAAAGACACACTTTCAATATAGGCACTGAAGATTCCCTGTATCTCCCTATGTGAAAGCACTAATGATGTGGAACGACACTTTTCTCATACACTTAAGCTGCTGTAGAAAAACTACTCAGATAACTGTTTTCTAGGCGTTGTTACTGTTACAAAGGTGGGAGTGTAGTCTGAAATCCATGGCTGTGAATTATCTGGAACTGTGTAGTTTAGATGCATCAGTGGGTTTCAGTATGATTTTCTTCATGTTTATTTGCATCTTTAATGTATAAGTTAACATTGGAAATGCTTCTGCCCAGCAGTGAAGTTGTTCTTCCATAGGTAGTTCTGATTATTTATTTTGAAGTATTGTTTTTAACAATTAACTCTTAATCCGTTTTCTTTTTGTATGGAGGAAAATTGGATTATGCAGTTAGGGTGGTGATGTTTGCAGGTCTTTGTTGCTCTATCAAAAATAATCACTTCTCTGTAGTGAAATCCAAAATTATGACTGGGCTTTGGAGGATTAAATTTTTATCAGTAAATGTTGATAAGCATTGATTTCAGCGCGGACACACACACACACACACACACACACACACACACACACACACACACACACACA
>NW_020699449.1:13254223-13348421 GCF_002925995.2 Terrapene triunguis | reverse complement strand
ACACACACACACACACACACACACACACACACACACACACACACACATATATTTCCATGAATAACCATTAAAATTTACAGATAGGCAAAGTCAGAAAAATGCTGGTTGAGAATTTGAGAGTTTGATGTAAGGATATTTATGCTCTATATTTTGATGCGATGTTAATACCTTGTGCTTTACAATTGGAAAGCTTTAACTTTTTGAATCTCCGCATCCCCCGTCATTAAATAATTGTCTGGCAGGCCCTGTCCCCATAATGTTCTGCAACTGGGAAAAATGTTTTGAAATAAACATCCATTTAAAATAAATTTTTACAGATAATAAATAAAATGGAATTCTGCGATGCCTGATTTGTGATTAATGTGGGTTCATGATAGTGGTTTACGTGTTCCTGGGTTCCAAGGCCAGAAGGCACCATTGAAATCAGTTAGTCCAGTGGTTCTCAACCTGGGTTCGGGCCCCTGGGGGGCCACGAGCAGGTTTCAGGGGATCCGCCAAGCAGGGCCAGTGTTGGACCCGCTGCGGCCCAGGGCAGAAAGCTGAAGCCCTGCTGTGTGGGGCTGAAGCCCGGGGCCCCGAGCCCTGCCACCTGGGACTGAAGTCGAAGCCTGAGCAACTTAGCCCCAGGCAGTTGCCCTGCTTGCTACCCCCTAATGCCGATCCTGGCTTTTATATGCGGAAAACTAGTTGTTGTGGCACAGCGTTTTTATAGCATGTGTGTTGGGGGGGAGGGGGCTCAAAGAAAAAGGTTGAGAACCCCTGAGTTAGTCTGGCCTCCTGTATAACACAGGCCAGAGACCTGCCCCACAATCGTTCCCAGAGCAGATCTTCTAGAAAAACATCCCATCTTGATTTACAACTTGCCGGTCATGGAGAATCCACCATCACCGTGGGTAAATTGTTCCAGCGGTTAATTACTCTCTTCTTGGAGGGGCCAGGTTAACCTTTTCCAAATGAGTAACTCTACAGGGCTCTTCTGTTTGTTGCAGTGTTTGCTATTTGTGATTCCTGCCCAGGGTATTGTGGTCTTTACCAAGTACTTGAGATCTATTTGGTCTAGTAAGAAAGTGAATGTCAGGCTTTGAACATGATGGCTACTGCTACTGCACGGGAGCTGGCTCTGCAGAGCTTGCCGGCGGCTTCTTGGGGCCTCCTTTCCCTTTTCCAATTACATCTGGTCCAACAGAGATGGGGCCCACAGCTGCAGTTAAACTCTTGAATCCCAGGCAGGGCAGAGGAGACTCATTCTCGCCTCTGTCCAGGACACTGCTCTCCCTGCAGTACCCATAGCTTTAGAGCAGACCCTTGGCAAGCTGGGAGCAAGCTGTGTTGGTGGCAATATGGACATTTTAAAGGGCGTGTGCAGTAAAATGCACAGATCAGAATACTTCCCCCGCAAACCGTCTTCGTACTCAGGCAGGAGAGGCTTTCGGTGTGAGATGAGACTTTTCATTTCCAAAAACTCTTCCCCAATGTGCCCTTTCTTTTCACTGCGGTAGAGCTGACTGTTGTTGTCCATGTGCTACCGGAAGAGTCGAATTTAAAGACGGTCAGTTCTTTTAAATTAGGAAGAGCTGTGGCACACTGCGTGCTCACACTGCGAACGCTCAGGTGGCCCGGGGGTGCCCTTTGCAAGAAGCCTGGCCAGCGGTTCCTGTAAGACATGCGCTGTAATTGACAGTACTGGTTGCCCTAGTCAGACTTCTCTGGAGAGGTTTTTCCCCTCTAAAATGAATTTCTCAGAAGGACTTCAGGGGAGACTTTGACAGGTAGAAATGGGTGTCACGTGTCCAACTCTCATTGGCTTTCCAGGGGAACAAGGTGCCAAATTCCCATTTGAGCCTTAAAAGCTCTCCCTTTGAACGACTGCTGCATGGGGTTGATCTGCTCTATCCTCCTAGGAAGGAAATAGTGTAGCCATCCTGGTCTATCCCAGATTTCATCTCTGGAGTATAATGGCGGCCCTGATGGAAAACGGCAGACATCAGTTTGGTCTGGGAATGTTCTGCAGTGTTATAGGCAGGGATGGGCTTTGTTTATTTGAGTACTTCAGTTGACGTTTCCTAGGTTAAAGAAATACTATCGTAATGCTGCTGCTTAGTAGTAATGCATGTAACCTGTAGACTGTGTCTTGGCAGTGTGGCCCAATGAATAGAAACTGGACTGGGTTCTGGCCCTGGCTCCGCTGCTGTTGGGGGACCTGGGACAAGACACTGTCCTTCCCTGTGCCTCCATTTCCCCAGCTGTAAAATGGAGTTAATGATACGTGACCTCCTTTGTAGAGTGCTTGGAGAGCTCCTGATGGAAAGTGCTGTGTGAAAGCGAGGTGTTATAACATTAGGGGTGGTAAAGAGTCCTGTGGCACCTTATAGACTAACAGAAGTGTTGGAGCATGAGCTTTCATGGGTGGATACCCACTTCGTCGGATGCATGTAGTGGAAATTTCCAGAGGTGTTAACTCCTGGATTATACCCTGCTGAAACTGGACTAGCCCAGTAGAGACCCAGGCCCATTATTTATATCAGCATTACTATTGTTCTGTGTAGTGTTGGTATGTTTATTTTTATTTTTTTTAGTAGTGATCCGACAAATAAAACAGACACATTGGCATCCATCCGACATAGCCGCCTAAATGCCTCTCTTTGCATCTTTCTGTGATCATGAAGACCTCTCTCTGTTTCTGTGACTGCGTATGGGTGCTGCCATGTATCAAAATGACATTGGGAGTAATGGTGAACTCTGATACAACCAGACCCATTTGAAGTGCTGCTCATCAAAGTGCTGCATAGTTCCTGTGATCTAGTCGGCACTTATCTCCCCTCCAGTATTTTTATCATCAACTGGGCAGTAGGAGAAATCATTCATGCTGTGGGCTATCTTTACTTCATGCAAAATATTGATGACAGAGACCTGGGTCTGTTTCATGTCAGTTACCTAATAGAGAGATAAATTTGGAAGCCTTTAAACAGCTTGCTGTCTGCAGCAACGTTTTCGCCGGTGTTTAATGCTATACAGTTGTTCAATATATAGGTATCGTCAGTGGTCAGCCTAACACAATTATTTTCTCTCTTTGCTACAGAATTTCAAAGGCAAGAAAGCGTGAAGTCCCAGCAGAAAGGCATTCAGCTCTATGACACGCCCTATGAACCAGAAGGCAATGGTGTGGAGTCCGACACTGACAGCTTGGTGGGCCAGCGCTTGCGAGAGAGCAAGCTGCCACAGGATGACGACAGGCCCGCAGATGAATACGATCAGCCCTGGGAGTGGAACAAAGTCACAATCCCAGCCTTGGCAGGTAGGAATCCTGGATCTGGTCCACACCATTGTGTCTCCTGCATGTGTAGCACTCATGCCCAGAGTGAGGAGGGCTCAGTGCCCTGAATTTTGTCCATTTTTAAGGGCTTTTTAAAGAAAAGGTTAAGTCATTTTGAGATTTTTTTCCTTCCGTCAGTATAAGAAACAATAGACACTTGTCAGCATTCCAGCGTAGATCTGGCAAAGAAACTCCACGATGGGTCCAGTCTCTGGTATACGAATCGTCTCAGATGCTCGAGGTGAATAACCCATTGCACTTACTGCAGCACTGTGGAGCTGCTGAGAAGTATTGTTCCTTAAGATGCACCTCAGATGGCTCCATAAAGCTAGCGACTTAGATGTGCATGGCAAGCGGAAAAGCTCACGCCTTCTCTAATACGTTGTGTTAAAACAACTTTTCAGTAGTTGTTACAGTGAATAAATGTGTTCATTTGAGTCAAGCCGGTTGATGTGCACATGAGTAACTTGCATAGCTTGGTCTTAAATTCACCTCCTTGCACTATTACATTAGCCCACCTCAAAACTCACCATTCGCGAAAACGTTGTATCCAGACAGTCACTTCTGTACGTCCATCTCCAGTGCTCCAGGCTTGATGTCCACCTAGAGCCAGTGGCGATATTCTGCTTCAGACAGGCAAACTGCCTCCGTCTCACTGCTCGCAGGGTGTGGGGTGGGCCGGAATGATAGTTTTAATCCACTATTCTGAGGTCTCTTGAGCCTCCACATCCAAAAGGAAAGGTGGTGGAGTGTCTGAGTCAGGGAGCAATTAACGTTTGAAGATCTGACTCATTTAAGGAAGCTCTGACTGTTCTGGAGTAAGGTGAGTTTCCAGCACCTGTTTGAATACCGTAATACCGGCGATAGCGTTGCTAATTCTCTAGAATAATATATAGCCACAGAAATCCTATGTTTTCTGTTGAGATTAAATGGACACAGTGGAGCTGGACTAGGAATTGGGGGGCTGACAAGTTAGTGATTTTTTTTCATGGCTGTACGTACTGTGGTGGGTGACTCGGTTACTTAGTCATTCATGTATTTTCTTCATGCAGGCAGGGTCCAGTCTTTGAATAAATGCTGTGTGTTTTGTGATGCTGTTTCTTTTGGGGAGAACTGTTGCAAACATGAAGAATTTCTGCTCTTTGCTTTAATCCCGCTAATTAGTGCCCATTCCTGAGGCAGAGCGGCTCCCTGAGGACTTGCCATTGGCGCTGGGGCTGAGATTTCTGAGAAGGGGGCTTGCCTGCTCGCTGTTTGTGACCACCTCTCTTTGAGAAGTGGGATGAAAAAAAACCCTCTTCCCCATCAGTGACTTTTCCTCCAATGGGAAACGCCCCCGCAAAGCACCAATCTCTGCTCAGCAGAACAGCAACAATATTCTAGCTTAGGGTAGGAGTTGAAATATGCAGTGAGAAAACGATTGTTCTGCTATTTGACCAAGCTGACAGCAGAATATGGAGCGGGAGGAGATGATATTGAGCTAAATTTGTTAATACACCTCTACCCCGATATAACACGACCCGATATGACATGAATTCGGATATAACACGGTAAAGCAGCGCTCCGGGGGGGCGGGGCTGTGCGCTCTGGCGGATCAAAGCAAGTTCGATATAATGCGGTTTCACCTATAACGCGGTAAGATTTTTTGGCTCCCAAGGACAGCGTTATATCTGGGTAGAGGTGTAGTTGCTTTAATGTATGAAAAGAGAGAACCACTTCTCGCACATCTTATACATAAACAAATACGATTTTTAAAGCAAAGGAGGCGCGAGGAGCATTTGTTCCCTCTTTGTGTGACTGTGTACAATTCGCCATTTTAGTCACGTGATCCTTGCATCAGCCATTTGGAAAGACTGGTTAGCAGATCAAACCCTAGTACGCGCACATGCGTCTCCATCCTCTCATCCTTTCTAGAGGTGAAATTTCTCACTTAGCCCCATGGTCGGGACCTGTCCCAAAGGTTTTCTAAAATGGAACCGAAAATGCACCAAGAGACTTGGTGCTTTGCCCTATGGAGCATTTGAAATATTGGCATCTGGCGTATCTGTTTATCTGTGGAGGTGTCCCCCACAGCCAGGGTCTTTGAATCCTTCCATAGGATTCAGTGCATCACCACTGTGTAGCTTCTGCTCAGCCCTCGGGGTTGGGGGAGAGCTCCTGATGACTCTCTTCTTTTCAGGCCATCACGAAGTAGGCAGTGAATGAAGGAGATGGGCAGTGCGCTCACTGAGCTAACACAGGAGCTGCTTATCTTCACCGGCAAAGGACTGTCACCTCGTTATTTCCCAGCCCAATATTGTCCAACCTGTCAAAGGTACTGTTGGCCCCCACTGGGGTTTTAAACCAGGACAAGCCTGAAGTTCAAAGAAGGGTTTTTGGATGGCCACTTGGAGTCCCCTTTATACGTGCCTGGAAAGAGCCTGTCGGGGGCCCTACAGACTGCCCGGCAGGTCAGTTTTTGTAAGTGTAGTTATGTGAGTTATGTACTCACAGGTCAGATTGCGCTAGGCACGGCAGTGGCAGGAGTGTAGGAGTGACAGCAGCTCTGCCAAACCAGAGACCACGATTGACTAGCGTACGCTGTGTGTCAGCTCTTTAAAGTGTAGTTTTTATCTGTATCGTGTATGATAGTCACGCTGGGATTGCGCTTCGGCTCTGCGCGCTCTCTTCCTAGAGCAGGTCTAGGAGCTGAAAAATGTAAACGTTAGTGTGGCAATGATGACTTGCTCTCTGGCTCCGTTAACACTTAAACGGACAAGTAAGTTTGCATTCAGCTTCCCTCTTGTGTGAAACTGTTGCACACGTGTGAATGCAAACTCACATGCTCAAGCCTTGGTGTTACCAGGGTGCAAGCGTCTCCATTTTTATTTCATGTTTGAATAACGCACCAGTGACCAAGGAAAACTTGATTCAGCTTCCCAAAACAAAATCCCCTCTGAGCTGGGAACAGTCCTGAGAGAGGGAAGACCAGAGTTCTACTTTGGGAAAGCTTTCGAAGGACCTAACAATGGGAGTTCATCAAGAAAGTTCCTTGTTAATCAGATGCATTGCTAGAGTAACACTGTACTAAGGCTCCAAAATAAACCTGGTCTTTGTAAGGGAATCTTGGCTTTATACGAACTGCTTAGTAAGACTACATCGATGTAGCTTTCCAAATTAAGGGCAATATTCTGCCAGCGCTCCGGGGGTTAATGCTTCTGACCAGTTGTAGCTCCATTAGCTTCAGTTGCGCAGTACGTGGCAATAGGTGCTTTCAGGATCTAAACCTATAATTGGCATTCCCTGCAATCTGTGCTATTTCTATCGTGTTGTGAGGCTGCTCAGCGGTACGCTTGGTATGCTGACTCGCTCCTTTTCTTTTGGCATGTTGTTCGTTTGGCGGCTGGGCAGGAGGGTGTTTGGGTTTGTGAATAGTCTCTCCGGTAACCTTGACCATCAGTGTAATTCCCTGGCTGGCTAGGCGAGTGCAGTCACTTGTTTAAATTCCCAGGATGCCATAAAAGATTAGGAGCATTTGGCTTTTGGTGAGTATCAGCAACAGAGAGCAGATCCGAAGGGTCTGATTTCACAGAGCTGCCGCCTGCGCTGCTTGTGAAGTGAAATGACACCGCATCTCAATAGGAACAGAAGGATGTTGTGGGTTTAATCAGCCTTACGGGCCACCTTGGCTGCAGTCAGCAGGGGTCTTGCATGTCCGCCATTTCCACGTCCGTTCCTACCAGACTGTAAAACTCGCACTCCAGTTGAGGTAATGAACGGCACGGTCTGTCCAGACTTGCATCACCAGGTGGGTTCTGCAATGTGCTTGCTATTCACGTTGCAGAGCCAGCCAGGGCGTGGAATGCAGTTCGACCCGAGAGAGCCATCCTCTGCTCTACAGGAGGAGAAAGACCATTCAGCTGGGCACGAGTAAGGACTAGATTAATTTTAAAGAAGCAGCTGATAATCTCCCACATCACCTCCACCAAGTGTCTCAATCTTGGGGAAGTTTTTCTGTGGCTTAATAGACATTCAGCATCCAGGGGCTGTTACTTCAGTACCGTACCTTTCCCTAAAAAGATCATTACTGCCCCCTCTTCCGTGTGTAACAGGATGGTGGAAGGGTATGTCAGACGTCGTGGAGAAGCACATGGAATGAGCTGTCGTGCGCCATAGCATAGTGCCGTTTGGCTGTCTGGGATTGTCCGTGCCAGGTTAGGTGAGCAGACACCACCCTTCTGCCTCTTTGCCGCCTTTCTGTGTTTTGTTGTTTTTTCTATGATATGTTTTTTTCAAGCCTAATGACTGGCTGTAATGTACACCCTCAGTTGTAGCGTACACCCTCGGAAATGTGTGTGCATCTGTCTGTCTCGATCACACCCACACAAACACAAAGATGGCTTTAAAAAAACAAGCCGCTCCTACAATGCGTTAGTTAGAATCATAGAATATCAGGGTTGGAAGGGACCTCAGGAGATCATCTAGTCCAACCCCCTGCTCAAAGCAGGACCAATGCCCAGCAAGACTTTTACTCCAGATCCCTAATGGGCCCCCTCAAGGATTGAACTCACAACCCTGGGTTTAGCAGGCCAATGCTCAAACCACTGAGCTATCCCTCCCCTCTGTTCTTCTGTCGCATGGAGTGGGGAGGAGAGGAACTACTGTTTCCCCCTTGTTAGCATGGCTGTTGGAGAGCAAGCCGGGTTGTGTTCTGGTGCGTATGCTAGTAATAGAACTGTCAGAACAATTCGGAGGGCAGGCTCTATCCCAAGGGTGAGATAAGAGGCATAAACCGCTCCTGATTTTTACAGGCCAGATTGTGTGGCGGGGGTGGGGTTGGGAATTTTGTAACTTGTCAATAGACTAATTTAGATCAGAGTCATTTAGAGCAAATAAATAAGTAGCCAGTGAGTTGCTTGGCTGTTTGTAGTGGCTTCTTCATTGTTCCGCTTTAAGGAATGTCCTGGACTAGGGCAAGCTTTTTATTAAGGGCCTGATCCAAAGCCCTTTTGAAATCTCTAGGAGTCTTTCCATTGACTTCAGTGGGTTGTGGCTTAGGCCCTGGTTTCATTGAACTCTACTTTGTTATTGGTTATTGGTATTGCAGTAGCACCTAGGGGCCCCGGGAATGGACCCATTTCTGCCAGGCGCTGTACGAACAAAGAACACACAGATGGGCCCTGCCCCAGGAGCTTACAGTCTCGTTCTAAGATAATATATGGATGAAACTATCAAACGCAACAAACAGGCTTATGTAGAATCTACCAAATGGTTGTAATTTACAGTGTCTGCGTCAGCAGGTCTTTGGTTAGGCGGGACCTAGGTTCTGGTTTTCCTTTGCTTATGTTTTAAGCAGGCTGTTGTTCATGCTGGAGGATCAGAAGGGTTGTTTCCACTTGGCCTGATAAAACACATGCAGGATTTTGTGATGCCAACAGAGCGGCTGGCTTCAGGGTCCTTGCTGGGATCCGGACTCTCTGCCATGCGTTATTGAATGGCAGGTGTATTGGTTTATTGCACTGTAGGAGAGCGGTGGGCACATTTCCATAACAGACAGAGTAGGTGCTGCATTACTCACGAAGGGGTGTTAAAGATTAACTAGGAAAAAGGAGACATCAAATCAGTGAGTTGTCGTGCAGCTTCCCGATGCTCTAGAGACTCAATGTTCTGCTGTTTCTCCTGTGCACATTGTGTGCAGTAAGGCTCCGTCTAGACACTTCAAAGCGCTGCCATGGGAGCGCTCCCACGGCAGCACTTTGAAGTGTGAGTGTGGTCGCACCCTAGCGCAGGGAGCGAGCTCTCCCAGCACTCGTAGTAATCCACCTCCACGAGGGGAATAGCTCTGAGGGCTCCCAGCGCTCGGAGCCTGTCCACACTAGCGCTTTAAAGCGCTCAAACTTGCTGAGCTCCGGGGAGTGATTTTTCACCCCCCCGAGCCAGCAAGTTAGAGCTCTATAAAATGTAAGTGTGGACAAGCCCTCAGTTAGTTCCAAGCAGTTACCCAGACATACCCCCTCAGTGGGGGAGTGGCAGGGAGTTGGAGCAATATTGCCCCACTGAGCTTGTGCGTCAGTTCACCCAACGCAGTCAGCACCCATGGGGCTTGATCCACCCTGCTGGTGCAAAAGGCGAGTGGTGTTCGCACCACAGACCCCACCCTTAGGGGTCCGGCTGGGTGGAGAGGGCAGTTCTAATTCTCATTTGGAGTCTCTCCTCAGTGCTCCTGGAGGGCCAGGCCTCAGCATATTGCCCAGGCACTCCGGCCAGGCCTGCACTTGGGTCCGTGCTGGCCTGCTGTGGGCCTCTGGTGGAGAAAGTGCTCCAGGTGCTTGGAACTGCAGCAGCCCCTCTCTTGGCAGACTTGACCCGCTGGAGCCCCGTGCCCTGGGTTACACCAGTGGCAGTTTATCCAGGGGTGAGCGAGGACTGGAGTAGAGAGGAGTTGGCTGAGCGAGGATCACCAGGGTGACACGTTTCCGTGCGTCAGCGTTCATTTAGCTAGGAGACTTCGGATGAAATTCTGCAGGGCAACGCAGGCGCTTAGCAGAGGTGAAAGCTAAGTAGCAAAATCCCATGGACATAGATTTTTAAGGCCAAATGGAATCCTCCGCTGTGACCTTCCGCCTTACCCAAGCCATAGGCAGGGCTGGACATGCTCCTCTGCCTGTGTGGTGTGCTGTCTGTGCTAAAGTCCTTTCTAAAGAAGGGAAAGGCTATGCTGGTGTGTAAAACATGGTGTAAGTGTCAAGTAAATGACAGATGCATTTACATAACCAACGTTTAAAGATGGGATTCTTTTGGGACATGTATCACTTTCCAGCTTTTCTGTAATACTTGTGCAACGTAGTGCACACGGTTCTCATTTTACGTTAAAGTTCTTATCATTCCTCACATAGTAGTTTGGTCATTTTCCAACCATAAAGAATAATATCAGTTATTGTGAGCTTCCCACACAAGGGTGTTGTTTGTGTGCTGCCCAAACACTGTTTTTCTTTGAGGCCGTATGTGAAATGTTAAAACAGAGACTTCATTGTTTGTCCAACGCTGAGAATGCAAATCAAATACTTACTGTGTGAGTGTACAGTACCGCACCACTTCCATGTAAAGCGAGATCACACCTGAGTACACTTGGACAAACTGAAACCTTTTTGAACTAGGAGTACAAAATACGTAGAAAATACAATATCCCTGGCTTTATTCAAAAATAATCTTGAGTTTACGTGTGTTTGTGCACGTGTGTGTGTCAAACTAGACAATGGTCTTTATGTTCTATGCATATAGTATAAGATCAATGAGTTATATTTGACCAAAACAATAAATAGTTGGTCTCCTTAACATATTACCTCTTTCCCCTTAGGTCTCTCTCACAACTCATGGGGAGTCTGGTTCTTGAGTAATAATGAAGCTTTTAATGCACTCTTTGGTGCTCTCTGATATTGTATTTACTGTTTGAATGTTGAATTAATTTAAAAAAAACACAGCTTTTGTTTTGCACCAATTATTTCTTTGTTCTGGAATGTGTTAGATTAAGATTAATTTTTAATTTGCTGCATGTGGCTGTAATTAATTCCGTCATTACTGTTTGGTTTTATGATTTGGCTAAATGTAAATATTCTTTTAAGGGATTACAACAGTTATCTTTTATGAAGATCCACTAAATTAAAAATATTGCCAGCGTAAAATTACATCCTACAAAAAGAAATTTAATTAAAATGTATTACGATACATTTGAATCTTTTGTTGGTTCCTATCAGCACTTTTACTTCTGAATTATAGTGTTCTGAATGGGAGTTCTTTGATTTAGGTGTATGAGATTTCTGTAATTATACTTGTCAGTCACTGCCACTTGCTGTCTTTAAAATATAGAGTTATGATTATTTGTTGCAAGTGAATGTGTCAGTATTGTCATTGAGCGTA
This sequence comes from Terrapene triunguis, assembly GCF_002925995.2. Classification (NCBI taxonomy): domain Eukaryota; kingdom Metazoa; phylum Chordata; order Testudines; family Emydidae; genus Terrapene; species Terrapene triunguis. The sequence goes on along the minus strand of NW_020699449.1, from coordinate 13,337,212 downwards.
GCTTCAAGCTGTTGTCTAACACGGTTTCACCATATTGTACCACGTTTAATTTCTGTGAAGAATAAATATTTATATAGGTGAACTATAAACAGGAGCTCTCAACTGTAACTCTGTAGGGTTGTCCCATAGGGTGACTGTTCTATTCACTACATTGGGATAGAAAATCTCCTTCAAGCACTCACTCACAGAGGTAAGCCCAGAAGGGGCATTGTGATCATCTGCTTAGACTGTCGCTCTTGGGGGCTGGGGCCCATCCTTTTGTTCTGCACTTGTACAGCACCCAGCACTGTTGGGTCCCGGTCCATGTTTGGGGCTTCAAGGCTCTATGGTCGTATCAATAATACGAATAGTCTGCCCTCCTGCACAACGCAGGCCATAGGACTCGCCCGAATGAATTCCGGTTTGAACTAGAGCACTTTCTGAATTACCGAAGCCTGCCCAGTTGTTGAATGGTACGTGGGATTTTGTTTCATGTTAAGAGTGGCTAGTTTCCTAAGAGGTAAATAGAGCCTTGCACTGATCAGGGCTGCCCGGGGGGGGGCAAGTGGGGCAATTTGCCCCGGGCCCCGCAGGGGCCCCCATGAGACTATAGTATTCTATAGTATTGCAACTTTTTTTTATGGAAGGGGTCCCCAAAATTGCTTTGCCCCAGGCTCCCTGAATCCTCTGGGCGGCCCTGGCACTGATTAGTACTCAAAGTGCAGGCTTTGGGCCTGATCCAGCTGCTGTCGCACAACTGCCATTGGAGTCCAGGCAGGTCTTGCAGGAATCCTCATTTCTAGGCCTCCCAATTTTGACTAATCCTCCAAAACCAAGCTGCAAATGCTCCAGTGGTGTGAACTCGGTAAATGCTGGGCCTTCCTGGTAGATGGTTTTGATCTGTGGAGTAATTGAGATTTGGAAAACAAACCAAGAACCGCAAGAAATGCAGAGAATTATCACCCACTCAATTACTGCTCAAGAAAACATTTGATCCTCTACTGCAGATAGATTTACACCTGAAATGGTATGGGCAGAGTCTGCTCTCTAGATTCACTGATGGGAGAAGACACAATCTACAACTGTCAGAAATCTCTTCCTGTAGCCAGAGATTTGCCAGCCCGAAGGAGTGTCGGGTTGGCTGGTGTTTGTGCTGCACTTAGCAGCCAACTCTGGCTGAGGGCCAGTGTGCCCCATAGCACAGCCCCCAAGGTTGCCTCATGGAATCTTCCAGGAGCAGGTGCTTCTGTCACGGAGAATAGGTCCATCAATGGCTAGTAGCCAGGATGGGCAGGGATGCAACCCCATGTTCTGGGTGTCTCTAGCCTGTGACTGCCAGATGCTAGGACTGGGCAACAGAGGGGAGAGATAGCTCAGTGGTTTGAGCATTGGCCTGCTAAACCCAAGGTTGTGAGTTCAATCCTTGAGGGGGCCATTTAGGGAACTGGGGTAAAAAAACTTTCTGGGGATTTGTCCTGCTTTGAGCAGGGGGTTGGACTAGATGACCTCCTGAGGTCCCTTCCAACCCTGATATTCTATGACAGGGGACGGATCACTCAATTATTGCCTGTTCCGTTCATTCCCTCTGGGGCACTGGCCACTGTTGACAGACAAGATACTGGGTAGATGGACCTTTGGTCTGACCCAGTGTGTCCGTTCTGAGTCAATGTCCCATGGAGTCCTTACAGAGCCAGCTTGGGCAGGGTGTGGTTAGAATGCTCAGGGGATCATGATGGCAATGGAGCTGCTGCGTAATAACGTATTACTCCTGTGTGTCGCCCGGGTTAGTGGATGTTGTCGGTCTGAACGTATTGGGTTAGTTTAATAGGGGGCTGTCAGGAAAAGCAAGCAGAAAGGAAACTGACACTGAATGAACCACCCCATAGCAAACGTCCGAGGGACCGTTGCCTCTGAGGAGTCTGGCTGGACCTGCTGCTGAGTCCGGGGAGCTGGTGTGAACAATCAGGGCCCAATGCCTGGGACCTGAGCAGAACAAAGGAACTCGATCTAGGCTGTGAGGATCTCTCTCTCCTTCCCTCCCAAAGGTCGTTAGGTAGCTGTTCAGGGAAAGCAGGCTCCTGCTGGGGTCTGAGGGAAGCTAAGCCTGTGTAGGCTACCATCAGGGCCTGGTCAGATGGACACATATGCAGGCTGCATGTGGTTTAAAATCCTTCCCGCTAATGCTTTGCTTCTACTGCTGAATAAGCAATATGTTGGTTTAAGGCAGCTGGCTGGTCACTCTATTCACAGCTGGTCACAGACTCCCTCCCACAGGGAAGAACCATAGGTTCAGAAGCCAGTTGGACCTGCCGGATAAGCATAGTTGACCTGCAGGGCACTGTAGCCTCGACCAGAGTGGAGAATTGCAACCCTCCCCCCGTCCCCATCTACAGGAGAGGGGAAAGCGTGAGCCCCAATACCTGAGGGTGTGCTCAGACAAACCAGAGAGGCAACAGGTGCAACTAGCCTGGAACAGTGACTTGCAAATTATTTTTTAAAAATCTATTTCTGCCCTTTTATTGCTGCTCTATGCAGCACAAAGAACGCTCAGGTGAGTTTTCTCATCGTAAAAGTGTCAGCAACAGGACGGGCTGAAACGTTCAAAACGTCGTCAACATTTTGAAATTTGAAAACGGAGCCAGGTGTGTGTTAAAGGAAATGTTTGGTTTACTAGCCCGATACTCCATAAAACTGCAAAAAGGTTTCAAGCTCAACTTGTCTTCCCAGGCAGCTCACTTTAAACTGACCTCTGTCCTCTCCCTTCTATTGGTGAAGGAGAGGGGAGAAAGAGCTACTAGGAAGCAAAACCACCCAGCCTCCTCTCGTTCTCTACCCCAGCAGAGACGAGGGAGGAAATATTTTGAAATAATCAAAATGTTTCACTTCTAACATTTAAAATGAACTTGAGTCCAAGCTCCGAGGCTCCTGGCTCAGTCACTGGTCCTGCGCCCCATCAGCCTTAGCAGAAAGCGAGGAGCCGAGAAGCCTAACAAGCCATCGTTAACCTGATTTTTATAGGGCTGATTTATTATAGGCTCGCCAGTGATCTGACCAGAAGATACTTAGGTTTTTGTCCCCAAACAGGCTACAGAATGAGAGAATGTAAAGCGTTCAATCATTTGTCTGGACCCTCGGGGTGTATGGCAAGGACATTCACACTGAGGACAAAGCCAGGCTTTCGAGATTTTTATGAAAATAAAGGAAAGAGTTAACACCCCAAACCACAGAGCCACGAAGAAGTAGTACAGTACTATAGACCCTTGTGGGTGGGTCGGTGGAATAGCTCAGTGGTTTGAGCATTGGCCTGCTAAACTCAGGGTTGTGAGTTCAATCCTTGAGGGGGCCATTTAGGGAAATCTGTCTGGGGATTGGTCCTGCTTTGAGCAGGGGGTTGGACTAGATAACCTCCTGAGGTCCCTTCCAACCCTGATATTCTATGATCATCCCTTTACAAAGCCACTTAAACTAGTATACTCACACCCTTCCTTGGGGCCTGGTCGTGGGAGACAAAGTACCAGCCCAATGAGTGCGATGGTCCAGGATCCTCCACTCTTGAGATGGTGGAGATCAGGATCGGGTGTTTAGTCGTTAAACTGTATTGCAAAAGCTAAGCCGATAGCCAAAACAAGAGAGGCCTTAAGGGTAAAGAAAAGGAAAAAGAATCCTCTCCGCATGGTGATTTGCCCTCTTATAGGCTCCTGGCACTATACTGAGTATTCATATCAGTGCCCAAACTTCCATGCACAAATCTTTTTTTCCTCATCCAGATAAATCGTTGGGTTACACTTACTCTATAGGTTAGAATATTCTTACGTATTAATAACGCATCCATTCCTATTAATACCAATTATCTCATTCTCGAAACGGTTACCTTTGGCCTGAGCCGTTACTTCCATGTTCTCGCCGCGTACCCTCACCCGTATAGCATCGCAGGACTGGCTGGATTGCTAGAACACTGCAAAGTGCTGTCACGCCCCAGAAATGCTGCAGTTGTCTCCAGGAACTTACTTTTTTCAGACTTCCCTTCTGTGGCAACCTTTTTGAAATTTCTACTTTTTGTTCCAAAATGGAAGGCTCTCCCTCCCACCCCCCTCCGAATTTCCTGCAGAACAGAAATTCAGACTTTCAACCAGCTGTAGCTCGGAAGCTTGTACTGCCTCCACACACACAGACACACGTTGGCCAGGTGCCCGAATCAGATGCCTAAGGCCACCAGCCAGAAACAGAATATGCAAGTACCTCTGGAATTTAAACAGGAGATTTTTGCACAAGGAATGTATATAGACACTGATTTTAAATACCGTATTGCTATAACAATATTACTGTTTAGTGGTAGGTTGTCTCTCTTTTTGGCTAGGATAAATAAAATATTTATTTTAAGGATATTTCTCGTTGGCTGGAGGCATAAAACTTGTTCATTATCATTCACAGAGTCCCAGTAGAGAGATGATGTCCATTTTACAGCAGCTTAGTGTGTTTGTTTCTTTCCCAGTGGAAATAATAACTGATTATGTGTTGGCTGTCTGTGGCACACGCTATTTCATCTTCTTTTGGAGAGTAACTCATTCTGCAGTAACTACGCTAAATTTGCCAGTGCGAGAAGGAAATAGGTTATGTATGAATATGTTTGACCCACTTCTGCCCCTAATTTATAATGCCGAGGTAGAGAGCCACTTGGGAATTGATCTTACAACTGATAAGATAAACCTTTTAAAATTGCAAATTAAGTAAAAAAAAAAAATGTTGTTTCCCTTTTCCCACATTCATTGTTTCGTTAAGTGCAATCTTTTGAGATTTGCATAACGCCTAGGACACTTTGGCTAGCGCCCCTGAGCATGTAATATGTAAATAGTTTGGATCAGATCAGCAATTGTGATTCGTACCAAATATACGTCTGGCATGCTATGTATCCTAGTAAGCTGAATTCTGGCTGTGCTGGGTCATGCTGATTCCTGTCCTGTCAATTAAATGGTGACTCAGCTGGTCATCCAGGCTGGCTTTAACAAAGTGTCATGGATGCAAAGCTGCAGGGTGTGTACAAACCATTCCAAACTCTCCATGTTAGTCACTGCAAACTTATGCCATGGTAATACCATTGCCCTGGAGCACTAGGTGGGTTTTTAGCATCTGGCAGCGACCAAGCATGTCCAGGAACATTCTTGATATGACTGTTTCCCTATGGTTGCTGTCGAAATTCTCAGCAGGTAACCACTGATCTTAATTTACGATCGTTGCCCTATTCCAAACCCTTGGAAAGACTGGTTTGTGTTGCACTGGGTCCACAGATCTGCTGAGAATCAATAATTCATGATCTTCAGCAGAGAGAGAAAAATCCTCTTCCAGAGGTGAGCGGGCAGCTCTCTGGCAAACATGGGGCTCTGACATCAATTTCTATTGCACGTGAGGTGTGCTTTTTAATTAAGCTTTTTAACCCATTTTGTTGCCAGGAGAAAATCAAAAATGTGAGCTGAATGTAAACCAGTGCGGTGCGGCCATCCTGAATCTGCAGCCAGGCAGCTCCAGTGCCTCTGCTGCTGCTCAACCTGTTGTCCGGCAACAGCAGCATGTGCCTGTCAAGACTGGACAGTTTTGCAGCTGCTATTCAGAAAGCTGTCGGCGGCAGTGAAACATGACAGCTTCATGCTGCTGCTGCTGTTTGAGAAATCTCTCTGGAGCAGCAGAGTCAGCACTCCCATTTTTTATGGGGAAGATGACCCAGGAACTTAGAGCAGGGAATGTAGATATTAAAACCTCTGTGACCACATCTGTGCCTTCTTCCTTGGAGGACCACAGCTATCAATACGTGGGGTTGGATAAAAATAATGACACTGTGATGGTCCCTAAAACTCTTAAGTATAGTTTTTATGAGCACTTATTTCAGTGTGTTTTCTGTTACTGATGTTGCAATGCCATAAGAAATCACAGGCTTCCAGAACTGACACTCTGCTTTGGTGGGACCACCACGTGAGAGACTGGCGAATAACGTTTTTGATTTTGTCACTCATTTTACCCCATTATTTCAAGACACAAGCGTCTTGCCCAGTGATTCTCAAACTTTTGTACTGGTGACCCCTTTCACACAGCAAGTCTCTGAGTGTGACCCCCCCCCCTTATAAATTAAAAACACCTTTTTATATATTTAACACCATTATAAATGCTGGAGGCAAAGCGGGGTTTGGGGTGGAGGCTGACAGCTCGCGACCCCCCATGTAATAACCTCGCGACCCCTTGAGGGGTCCCGAACCCCTGGTCTTGCCAAACACTGCCTGGCTGCATTTTTAAATTATTGCTCATCAGTCAGTGCATTTGAAGTATTCATGTAACTATGTACTGTCTGTGTTTTCGCCTGGATCATTGTCCAAGCAATTCCATATACCTTCAGAGGAACTGGGTTCTTGCATCTTCTCTGACCTGATTTATGTTTGAATCACATCCCTAATACAAGCGAAAATAAGTCTCTTCAGTATAATGCAAATTGCTCCACACTGAGCAGTTAAATGTGATGGAGATGCAAGTCAGATGTTGAAAACAAGCACTGTTGATGGTTGTCTAACAACTGGACTAAGTTATCTGATGCAGTATTTTAGGACTGTAATGTGAACTATCAGAAAGGCTCCATGTTACGTTAAGCATCTTGGGTAAACCACTAAATCCCATGTCAGAGATGCATATTTATCCTCATTCTAAAGCATAAAGCCCTCTAAAATGCTGCAGTTCTGGTCATCATTGATAGAATTCTTTTGTCAGTAGATTCTGAAAAGGTAACTGTTGTCTCTTACAAATCTCTTGCAGCCCAGTTTAACGGGAATGAGAAAAGGCAATCTTCTCCTTCACCTTCAAGTGACAGGCGTCGACAGCTCCGAGCGCCAGGAGGTGGCTTCAAACCCATCAAGCATGGCAGCCCGGAATTCTGTGGGATCCTGGGAGAGAGAGTAGATCCAACTGTGCCACTGGAAAAACAAATGTGAGTTCACATGGAAAACGCTGTGTGCGCACAGCTCTGTATCTGCCTGAGTGAGTGGCAGGCGGCTGGAAGGGAATGAGGCCTGTTAACATTCCGGTCTTGTTGTCCGCTGTACTTCCCGGTGTCTCATGCTGTTACAAACCCCTAAGCATGCACACAAGGAACAAGGGAGGGTGTGAGAATGTCACCACCCTGAGGGTTCTCTCTAATTGTTGTACAGTGTGTAAATATTATGCTGATAGGTGCCGGGGGGGAAACAATAGAAGTCTGTCTGAATGATGCTCAAGAGCTGTAATCATCATGACCTGTGTGAATTGTAAGTGGCTCATTTTTGTGTTTAAATTTTTATCTGTGTCGATCACATTTATTCTTATATTTCAAGCCTATCAAAGCCCTGCTTTAAAGTCTCTCTAATTAAGATCTTGTTTATATAGAAAGTAGTCATACTGTTTCAGATATTCATTCCCTTCCACCTATCGGTGAGAACAGTTTCTGGGTTCACCTGGCTGGACCTGTTACAAAACCAGTATAAGGAGAGATCATCAGAACAAGGGTGATAATCAGCTCTGGGTTTATTGGCTCCACACCTGCTCTTAGGGCAGTCTGGGAAGAGTCTCCAGAACATATGTCTGTCTCTCTCTCCTCTATGGGGGTGCCTCTTGGGTTTCCTGTGCTTCCATGTCACCCAGCGGATGACTGAGCAGAGCTGCGTGTGTGGTTACAAGTGGTAATGTGATCTGGTACCAGACCTATTGCTGCAGATACAGCTTAGCCAAGTGGCAGCACATTCTGCAAGTGGGGTTTGCACCTCAAGTTCTCCAATGGGCAATATTCTCATCCACACAGTCATGCTACCCCTTTGGCATCGCCCAAAGCTTTCAAGCAGCTACACATTGAAAATGCAGAAATCTCTAATCTAGGAAACTGCAACTGTCAAGGGTCAGGCAACACCTCTACTATACACCTGGCTTTTACAGGACACTAACGTTGGCTATAAAAACTCACTCTGGGATTTAAGTGGTTTTAGCCAAGAAACTACCATCAATTTCATACGACAAAGTTTGATTAGAATCAGTTGAGTCGTTTGGACTCTTTAAAGAATACGAAGTTTAGTAGGGTGGGGATGGTAGTATAACTCAGAACATTTGGTGGGCGAATAAAACAGGACATGAATGAGGTCAAGATTTAGTGGATAATTTGAAATGCAACAACTGTGTTAAAATAGAAAGTAAAAACCAGAGTTCTGGCTGTACTTCTGTCTTCAATTCATCGGGTGATGTTCAGATATTTACACCAGACTCTTGGTTCATCAACTTGACATGAAATCCAAGATTGAATCCCCGCAAAGGAGCAGCTTCTGACTTTGGGAATACAGTAGCACCTTGCTAATTTGCACCAGTAACTGGGAGACCCTTTGCAACTTTCTGGACTTTGTGAATGGGCAAATGTAAAGGTCTGAAGCTGTGAGGTGTCGAGAAACCTCAGTTCCCATAACTGCATCTCCAGGGTCAAGCCTGAAATGAACAAATTATTTTTAAAAAGCAACAGTAACGTATCACAAAATAGGTGAGCAGGTAGTTCATTTTTACAAACTATGCTGCAGTACATCTTGAAATATGAGCGTAAATGATTGGTTTAAATTAAGTCTTAGTAATATGACACCTTTCTGCAGCATCTGCTACTAAATCTTTGCTGAGAAGCAGAGAGAGACAGGGTTTGTGTGTGTGTGTGCAGATTATAAAGTGAGTGGATTAGTGCAGGGTATGTTGGCAAGACACAAATGTCAGCTCCAGCTAAGCATCAGGAAATTACTTTTAGATGCCTGGTGTTAAGGGAAAAACAAACCTCTAAGCACATGTACCTGGCAAGTCAGAGACCTGAAGAAGTTGAGTGGAACTGCTCCACTTCCCCCATATACAAGGCAAAAAATGAGACCATGAAGATGACGATGTCTCTTCTGTACTTCCTGCCTCTCACTGGAGATGAGATCTTCCTTCCTCCCCTCGCCCCTGTAAATAAGGTCCTTTGCAGCTACTCTAGTCCTCCAGTGCCCAGCTCAGAACTGTGAGTAATGTAATGCTGCATAGTAGGTGAGCTGCAATACATGGGCCTGACAGGATGAGTAAGGGCTGGTCTACACTGGGGGGGGGAAATCGATCTAAGATACGCAACTTCAGCTATGAGAATAGCGTAGCTGAAGTTGACGTATCTTAGATCTATTTACCTCCCATCCTCACGGCGCGGGATCGACGGCTGCGGCTCCCCCGTTGACTCCGCTTCCGCCTCTCGCCTTGGTGGAGTTCCGGAGTCGACGGGGAGCGCGTTTGGGGATCGATTTATCGTGTCTAGACGAGACGCGATAAATCGATCCCTGATAGATCGATTACTACCCGCCGATCCGGCGGATAGTGAAGACGTACCCAAAGTGATGCAACTACCTGGTCATCAGTGGCGTTATAGCTGCTTACACCAGAGCTGAATTTGTCCCTCACTCTAAGGACGTGTCTACATATGGTGGTGGTCCCCGATTAACTCCATGGCTGGATGCTGTTATTCCAGAACTAGAGTTTCTTGATCCTGTTTAGCTAATAGCCATTTAGCTAAGTTAATCAGGAACAACACCACGTGTAGACAAGCAGATTCAATTGTGCAAAGTGAAAAGACCGCATTAAGGGCCTGATCTACTGCACATTGCAATCAACGGGACTATCTGTAGTCACTTCACTGGGAGCTGGAACAGGCCCTACTTGGGTAGAAATACATGATCACATTTGAATGATGCGTACAAGTTTTTAGTGCAGGGGTTGGCAACCGTTCAGAAGTGGTGTGCCCAGTCTTCATTTATTCACTCTAATTTAAGGTTTCGCGTGCTGGTAATACATTTTTAATGTTTTTAGAAGGTCTCTTTCTATAAATCTATAATATATAACTAAACTATTGTATGTAAAGTAAATAAGGTTTTTAAAATGTTTAAGAAGCTTCATTTAAAATTAAATTAAAATGCAGAGCCCCCTGGACCGGTGGCCAGGACCCGGGTAATGTGAGTGCCACTGAAAATCAGCTCGCGTGCCGCCTTTGGCACGCGTGCCATAGGTTGCCTACCCCTCTTTTAGTGTTTTGCCATACATTTTTGCTGGGTCTCTTATTAGCATCCTTATGGGACCTGGACCTCTAGAGCTTCTTCTGTTTTACATGTTTATGCAAGCATGTTTGCTGAGGCTATTTCACTGCTTGTTGGCCATGTTGTTGGCAGCTGAGTCTTGACCTGTGTGTGTGTGTGTGAGAGAGAGAGAGAGAGAGACATTTGAACAATAGACAGCCCCAGTGCAAACAAAATAAACCTATCTGTTGAGATTCTAACTCTGCTTAAGGACACACTGCCATGCTAAAGTCTGTAGTTGGCTTTGGAAATCGCTGCAGTATTGGGTGTCTAGTTTATATGGCTATGCTATGCAAAGTAATGCACTCCTATATACCAGTAAAGAGTCACTGACTCCCCAAGCCACGTTAGCAATATTTATCTCTGATACAGAAATGTAATCGCCATCAGCCGTTACCCCATGTCTTCTCAGGCTGCTGTTTTCGCCCATCACATTTTAAAGCCCAAGTTCCGTGTTGCAACCCACACGTGAAGCAGTAGCACAAGTATTGCTCACTTGTGCACACACTCTGCCTTGCACACTCACACACGTCTAATGCAGCTGCCCCGGGCCGGGAGGCATGCATTAAGCCCTATGGGTGTAGCTGAAGTGTGTTGCTTTCAATCTCAGGTTAATGGGCATTTCCCTGTTGTTGGTTTAGATGTTTTGTTTTTGAGGATTATTAATTTTTTTTGCACGAATGGCAATGATATATTTTTTCAGATCACCCTTCCCAATTCTATTGTTCTGTCGCTTTGTGAAATCCGATCATTTTAGTGTTTTCTTCCGTGCTCAGATCACTTCATCCATTTGATAACGCTTCTTTCAGTTTGGTTCTCAGAACCCTATCAGGATAACCTCTAAAATTCTTACTAAGAAATCTCCCCTACCTGTAAATATCTGATGGAAAAAGCCTTGTCAGCTAATTTTCTTACTCATTTCTCAATACTTCTCGTGCCTTCATTTCACAGTTAGTAGAGAGCAGAATAAAGACCCTCAAGAGCCTATGTCCTAATCCCTCCATCGGTTGAGATATTCCATTTCTGGTGGAGACTCTGGATGTAACAAGAGAGGGTGACGTGATGAATATTTAATACTAGCACCGAGCTTTGTTTAGGGCCTTGCACCAGATTTCGCGAGCAGGATTTTCCATAGGGCTAACGTTACCCCACAGATGTTGAGGAGCGTAATGGATTGTCCTCCAGGGAATCTCTCTGGCAATGCCTTTGTTCAGTGGTAGTGAGTGCAGCGCCCTTCTCAGAGGAAGTTATTGGGCAAGTAAATTTAAAACAAATAAAAGGAAATGCTTTTCCACACAGCATGCAGCAATTCATGGCGTTCAAGGCCAGTAATATTTGTGGTTATGCTTGCTAAGGGTGGGGTGGGGGTGGGTCAAATTTTCTGCATCGGGGTGTCAGCTGCGCACTGCAGGAGTAAGGAAGAGATTCTCCCCATGCATGTACATCATTGCACCACTGACCAGGCATATCACGTGTCTGGCGCAAGGTGTGAGGTCTGTTTTCCTCTAATGCCTTAGCTCGTGCATTATGGGACTAGTACAACCTGATCCTGTATGGCAAATCCTAGGGAAACCAAGCCTCCACAACCTTTAATTTGCAGACATGCTTGCAGATGAGGAAGGGCTAATTTCTCCCTCCCCTCCTTCATGATGTAATTGACGAGCTTTCAGAATGCCTGACCCCTTCATCTCTCCTTAAAGGAACTAGCCCAATAGACTTATCCAGGGGGTTAAATAAAAACATTCTACATTGTTCACAGGTGTATTTAGAAAGAGTGCCTTTGGTTTAGCCGTTCTGTTAAGGAAACAGGCACACACCTATTTCTCATTTCTCTTATTCTTTCATGCTTTCTCATATTTCATATATAGCATTTCTCATATATAGCAATCCTGATGTTCCCTTTTTGTTCCATTTTTATCCCCCAGTTAGATTTATACAATTGGATCATTTCAATTATTTAAATTACAGATACACTCCCTTCTGTGGGAGGCAGGAAGCCTGTGTGGGTTGGAGACCAGAGATTTTCACAGTTCTCTCCTATCATATGATTATGGCAGATATACCATTGTTTTCTAACAATGTCCTCAGATTGTTACCAAACATTGCATGGGAAGGTTCATATAGACTCTACTAGTATATACATCCTGATTTACATTTCAGCCTTCTGTGACACTCCTGTGCAAGCGTCATCTTAAATTGTAACTTGCAGTGTTGTTTTGGCCAGCTTGATCCCAGGACATTGGAGAGATGGGGTGTGTGAGGTAACATCTTCTGTTGGTGAGAGAGACCAGTTTTCAAGCTGACACCGAGCTCTGTCCTTTTCACCAACAGAAGCTGGTCCAATAAAAGATATTACTTCACTCCCCCTGTCTCTCTCAAATTGTAATGACAGCCTTCTAGAACGTAACCAATGTATTTTACTGGAGTGATCCTTAAGCTGTTAACCAATGATTCAAATTAAAGCACTTATGTAGCTAAATGTTCTGTGAGTTGAATACTTGTTACTGATGTCTTAATTGCTTTTCCTTTTTCCTAGATGGTATCATGGCGCAATCAGTCGGACAGATGCAGAAAACCTGTTACGGTTGTGTAAAGAATGTAGCTACCTTGTAAGGAATAGTCAAACAAGCAAGCATGACTATTCTCTTTCCTTAAAGTAAGTACAGTTCAGTAAAACACGATGGACAAAAACTTATAAACAAGGCTTCCTTTGGTGCAGTAGAATTCAGTCGCTTTTGTGGCGCGAGTAAGGCTGGATAATGTACCCAACGGAATTGTAGAATACGGATTGTCAGCTTGTGTTGCGTCTAGTGACGGTTCCTAGATTTGGCTTTGCACTTCTGGGGTGTTAAGGGATTTTTAATCTTTGCTTGGCGCACTTTTAACAAAATACACTTGCTCTTTTCCAGCGTCTGATTAAAACATTCATGCTCTTTCTGCTTTGTTTCAGCTTTTTAATAGACACCCATTTCTTGCTTGTTTTCCTTTTTCACAAAGACTGTCTTTCTGGCTGGAAATGTACGGTTGGGGGAAGCTGGTGTGTAGGATGTAGTGCTATGAGTGAGAGATTGGAGGAGATTCGTAACAGTTAACGGGACACGGTCAAGGCCCATGGAACTCCAAAATTAAGTAATTGTCTTTGTTCTGGTCTCTTCCATAGTTCCACTTAACAATTCTTCCCTTCCTGGCTTGGCTCACTCAGAGCATGCTCACTTTGTGCATATCAGCTCATCCTAGGCTCACCTGGCTCGAGCATTCATGCCACTGTTCCAGCAGCTAAGGAAATGCTATCTTAGCTGAAGTCACAAACTAACTCTCTGTGCCTGTGTACGGCAGGAAGAAGCCCCTCCATGGGCTACTCCGACCTTGGGTCTGGGCACGCAGGCGTAAGGAGGGTTATTTACACCCTCCCTGGAACGGGTGCGGTAGGAAACGGGTCTGTGTAAAGGACTGTGCCTCTGTTGGAGGATACGTCAGCACTGCAGTGAGACCCTCGCGGCTGGCCTGTGCCAGCTGACTCGGGCTCGCGGTGCTCGGGCGAGGGGCTGTTTAACTGTGCTATAGGTGTTCAGGTTCTGGCTGCAACCTGGGCTCTGGGACCCTCCCACCTCACAGGGTCCCAGAGCCCAGGCTCCAGATCGACCTGGTCTCTAGCCTCAAACAGTCCCTTAGACCCCTGTGGCTGGCGCGGGCTTCTGGGGCTTGGGCTAACTGCAGTGTAGACATACCCCGATTCGTGATGCTTCCTACGGCAAGTCCTGGGATGGTGCAGCAGGTCCATTCCTACTCCATGGGGGGGGGTACCTAAAGTGTCACAAGGGCTCCACACTTATGTGTAAATCTAGCAGTTAGCCCGTTTCAGACCTCCTACCCTTAAAGCTACAGGCCAGATACTCAGCATAGTCCATTGACTTCATGTTCTCAGATTTGGTTTTATACTCCCGTTGCCTTCAGCAGATGTGTGCCAATGTGCACAGGCTGAGGGTCTGGCCCTACAGGTTAAAAATATGCCGTTCAAGAATATTAAAATCCAAATTCCTCTCTGTATGTGTGTCAACACACCTTTCACACGCAGGCTTGCACTGTGGCTTTGTGCTGTCGTGTGCAGAGACCCACCCAGAATAGCTGGAATGCAGTTTCTGTGTAGAGCAGTGGTTCTCAAACTGGGGCCACCGCTTGTTCAGGGAAAGCCCCTGGCGGGCCGGGCCGGTTTGTTTACCTGCCGCGTCCGCAGGTTCGGCCAATCGCGGCTCCAGGCCACTGGGGGCTGCGGGAAGGGCGGCCAGCACATCCCACAGCCCGCGCCGTTGCCTGGAGCGGCGAACCATGGCCAGTGGGAGCCGCGATCGGCCGAACCTCCGGATGCGGCAGGTAAAGAAACCGGCCTGGCCTGCCAGGGGCTTTCCCTTAACAAGCGATGGCCCTAGTTTGAGAACCACTGATGTAGATGATATCCTCCTCTGATCCTCACCTGTTTTCTGTGAGTTGTCAGCTGTAAGGATTCCTCTGGTTCTCTGAGAACCTTGGAATGAATGACCCCGGCTCTGCTGACTTAAGTACATTTAAATTACACATTTAATAGGTTTTAAGGCCAGAAGGGAGCACCAGGATCATCTAGTCTGTTTTCCTGTATGACACAGGACAGAGAATTTCAGCCCAATGATTTGTGGTCGAACTAGAGCATATCTTTTAGGAAGACAACTAACTAACCCTGTGTTAGACTCCAGATGATGGCGAACCCACCCCCTCCCCTGGGAACCTGTTCCAGAGGTTAATTGCCCTCGCTGGTAACATGTTGCATTTTTATTTCCGGTTTGAATTTTGCTGACTGAACTTCCCGGCATTGGCTCTTGCTATGCCTTCGTGTGCTACATTAATGAGCTGACTGTTACCAGTAACTCCCTGTGTGGGTATTTAGTCTGTGTTTTAAATCGCCCTTTAACCGACTCTTTGATAAACTCAATAGCTCGAGTTCCTTTAATCTGTCATGATAAGGTACGTTTTCCAGGCCACCGATCGTTTTTGTCGCTATTCTCCAAACCCTTCCCAACATGGTTTTAAAGTGTGGACCCCAAATCTAGACACAGAATACAGCAATGGTCTCACTAGCGCAATATACAGTGTAGCGAGGTATACCGCCTCCCTAGTCCTTCACAATAGCGTTGGGCTGAGAATTGGCCCCCTCTAGACATTGATAGTTCCCCATTAACAACTGCGTTTTGAGGCTGATCAGTTAACCCTTGTAAATCCCTTTCATCTGAGTCACGCCGATTTTTAGCTAGTTCGCCCTTTTCAAGGAGGCTGTTGTGTGGTGCTGTCAGCTGTCCCAGGATATTCCCGCAGCACGATTCCCGCTGTCAGCCACACTTGTACTCATCTCCGAGAACAATAACACGTTCTTTTAACAGAACCGCGTTTTCCAGGAGCCCACATTGGAGGTAGTTAATTATATTTTCATCCTTTCAACTCTTCGGCGATGATTCTGTAGCTGCCATTCCATGACTTCGCCTGCTATTGGATCCTGGGCAAACAGGCCTATAGGTTATGTCTATACAGCAGTTGAAAACCGGCGGCTGGCAGGGCTCACGCTAAGGGGCTGTTTAATTGCGGTATAGACATTCAGGCTCGGGCTGGAGCCCTGGCTCTATGATCCTGGAAGGTGAGGGGGGTCCCAGAGCTTGCACTGCCTCTGAACCCAAATGTCTACACTGCAATTAAACAGCCCCGTGAGTCCCAGTCAGCCGGCAGGGGCCAGTCACCGGTGTCTAAATGCAATGTAAGCATACCCATGGTTACCTGGTTCATACCATTTGCCCTTTCTAAATATTGGCAAATCACTAACGTTCTTATCTCCAGTTCTCCAAGATTAACATCAGTGCTCTGGAATGCTCCTTTAAAATTCTTGGGTGCAAAAAACTGGTTTTAAAAATGGTTGTCTTTAGCAGACATGGTTTTAACATCCTCCTTGGCTACTGTTGGACTGGAAAGTATTTCATCATCATTATATGGTGAGACTGCATCATCCAGCTTCTTCCCAAATACAGAGCAGAACTATTTATTGAACACTGCTTCTGCCTTGTTCTCATTGTTGTCACTTTCCACATCTCCAGCTAGGAGTGGATCTGTACGTTTGAATGGGTTCCTTTTGTTCCTGATATATTTCAAAACATTCCGTCTTTTTGTCCTTGGCCCTGTTGGCCATGGGAAAGTTTGATACCTTTTAGCTTCTGAAATAAATCGCCTGCATTCCTTTAACATCTGATTCCTATTCGCTGCCAGCTGCCTCCCTGTTTTTCCATTTATGAATGTATTGTTTCATTATATTGTATTGCTGCTTTCATATCCCCTCCTAATGAAGAGGGCTGTTGAATCAAAATAGCCCTTTGGCTGCTGAGGGACTCGTTCCCTTTGGGCCTGAAGTAAGATGTTCTTCTGGACTGTTCCCAGGCATTAGTCACATGTCTCTGTCTAATTATTTCCTCCCAATGAGTTTTTCCCATCATTATTTTTAGCTTTTGGAAATTGACCCTTTTCAAGTGCCAAACATATATTGCTGTCTGGTTTAATTCTGTTTGCCCAAAACAAATGTAACCAGGTCATCATGATCACTTCCACCTAGGCAGCCCACGAGCTTCAAGTTCAGTGAGTAATCTCCGACCTGCCTCATTAACTTCACCCGATCCTCATTAACGTTTATCTTGCCGTGCCGCCTGCTTCCTTCATTCTTTTTTGTTGGAGAATGAAACAAAGTGCATGTGTTCTGAGTATTTCGCCCTTTCCCATCTCTATTATTGAACTTCCTCTGTATTTGGCAGCAGCTCTGTATTTCCCTTTAGTATTTGTTGTTGTCCCTGATGCAGGTTTTAAAACCTCACACTAATTCTGCGCTTTTAGTTTGGTCATTTTTACTTTCATTTTGCAGCTTTTCTTCGGTTTTACTCCTACCGAGCTTTACTGCAATTGCACGCTCATCTAGTGTAGTTCTGTTTGGTGTCATTTTTGTGTGGATATCCTGTGCCCTTCCAGTTCCTACTTGCCAATAAATATCGGAGTAGTTTAGAATCCCTGGGGAGTATGAGCCCTGGTGACTTTGTTGCTCTGTGTTCCTGGAATAGGTGGTGGTTTTTCACGTGGGTTTGGTGTGTAGCATGCATCTAGCGTAACTGCCTTGCCTTCCTTCTCGAAAGCCAGTAGACTTTTGCGGTTACTCTTAGGCCCTGATCCAGTATTGCGAACCACATGGCCACCCCGATACACCCACCTAGAGCCTGAGTGCAGGGGCCCACCTGTGTGGCTCTTAGTGTAGTTGTCTGGACCTTGAGGCTGATGTAAAGAAGATGAAATACTAGACCCCATCAGTTTTCCCAACCTCGTTATCTCCTGTATAGGTTCTAACATGTTATACCCAGGATGCTCAAAGAAGGGTGGAAGAGCTAGGCTGCTAAAACCCAGTCCCAGGCACCTTCTCCCTTGAACGGCGTGGGCCCCAATCCTGCCTATACTGACACACGCAAGTAACGTAACTCACAGTTATGGTCCCACGGAGGGTTACTCCTGTGAGTAAAGTTAGTCACGTAGAAATGTTTGCAGGCCGGGGCCCGTGGTGAGTTCAGAACTCATTGACAGCTGGTCTAGAATGCTGCGGAGCACCATCAACAAGCTGTTTTTCAGAGACAATAAAACATCAAGATCATATTAGAGTTTTCTCCGTCTTCTTCCTTTTTTAAGAAGTGTTAATGAAATGCAGCCATCCGGCTCCTGGCTGGTGGTCGCTGTGACCCTCCGTATGGACATTCCCTGACCCCAACCGAGCCAGACCTTTCTTCATCAAGGTCAGCCTGCTGCTCATTCCCCTCCATCCCTCTACCCCACCCACTTCACACATACAAACCAAAAGTTTCAGAGTGCTTCACTGCACAACTTCAATACCCTGCTGACCCGCAGGAATGCAATCAACAGTTACAGCGTAAGGACAACCGTTGCAGAAACCAGCCCGGGATTTTGAAGTTTTGCTCAGTTTTCCCCTGGTAGACAGACACAGGCATTCATGGAGGTGTGTTTGGGGGGGTGTAAAATAAGATAAAACAGAATATACTGTTTGAGGCTCTTGAATGCGACTGTAAAATAGATGTTAAATGTGTTCAATATACAAATAAGATTCAGTGCTGAGCCTCTCCACTTTGTAAATTATTTTAATGTTGCAATTATAAAGATCTCAATTAGGAACTGCCAGCTATTACCTTGTTTGTTTTAGTGCATTTAGTAGCCTAGTATAAACAAACATGGTAATTAGTGATGATATTCCATGTATGAAAAACAACTTCAGCACACGGTATTAGTTCCCAAAAGCCATGCATAATTTAGTGCTGTCATTAGTGAGATGTACCCTCCAAAATAGTTTGAATTAACTTAAAAAAAATAATAATAAAAAGCTCTTCTGTACATCGGTTGCATCCAAGTGTAGCCCTTGCTCCGTGTTTGTTGACCCGGTAGGTCATAGTTAGCCAGTGAAGAGAGAGAGACTGATCAGGGAGCAGCTTACTGTCAGAGTAATTAGAGTGCACCTGTGCTCCAAGTCTCTATTCTAAGGCAGTATTCTGGCTTCCAGCTAAACCGAGCCCCATCCCTGCCCACTACTTTGGCACATGCTGCACATGTAATTCTTTACATCAGGATGTCCTTGGGAAGCTCTCATGAGGCACCTCATAGCTCTGCTTGCTAAGTATTAGTTTGTGAATTTAAATGTTATTTTACAGAGACTTCCTCTGAGCTGGCTGGAGCCTGATTTTGTTTGTTTTTTACCTGGAACCACAGCATCTTGCCTTCAGAGAGCAGGCAGTTACAGATTCGACCCATCTGCTTGCAGAGTTGGGATGAAGTTCTTGTCTGTTAGTTCACAAAATAGCTAGTAAGAGCCTGATTCTCACTGCGAGAGAACCGGAATTACAGGGGGAGTGATTTTACTGGCCTGGAAGGATCAAAGAAAGCAGACTTGCATCTGTCAGTGGCTAGCCTCATTTTGTAATAAATTGGTAAGAAATTGTGAAACTGACAGTAAACTGACGAAGTGGGTATTCACCCACAAAAGCTTATACTCCAATACATCTGTTAATCTGTAAAGTGCCACAAGACTCTTTGTCGCTATCTCCATCTTAGTTTCACTGCCATTTAGTCACATGCCTCTTTAATCTCAATGAGCTAGTTTTGCCTCTGATGTTATTGGCTTAAAATACTGGCCCCAAGAAATACTCAAGTTTGACAAAGAATATGGCCTGACTCCTTTCAAATAAGATTTAAAAAAAAAAAAAAAATCTCTTTCAAGGCACAACAGTTTTTAGACGGGTCAGTCTTAGGTGTAGTTTTCATTATTGATATCTCACAATTTAATTGCAATGGAATTCTAGAAGGACGTCTTTGGATACCTTCCCACCCCCACCCCCTGTTCACTAATTTGCTGTATGGCTTCAGGGAGAAAGGAGCAACACCGGGAATTCAAAGGGCTGCCATTCTGCAGTCCAGCAATAGCTTCCTCATTGATTTATGGGGTGACAAGACAATTTTCCAAGGGGTACAGTAGGCATGTTTCAGTCAGTTATGGACAGTCAGCTGTAAATCTTGGTTTGTGGCTACTGCTATCTTGAGAGCAAGAAACAAGATTTTCTTTGTAAAAACCCGGTAGCCCTTTATTTGTTTTACAGAATAAACCTTGTCCTTGTTAATAAACATGGGACCAGAGAGCCATTTCCAAGTCTCACTTCTTTTGCACTATATTAAATAGGTGCTTTCAGTTTTTGGACACTCCTTTAGCTAGAATGTGAACTTGAATAACTGCAATGTATAGTTGGTTTTGCATCAACAGGTTTGCGAATAGCGGTTGACCATGGATGTTGGTCTGTATATAAATGCTGCTGGAGCAAGGCAGAACACTTTTCTTCTGTTTTGTTTTGGTCAGATCTAGGGTTCTGAAGAAGCATGAATTGTTTTATTCTTCAATTCTGTTCTCTCTAGGTTCTTATACCGTGCTCATTGCTGTAATATCTGAGCTCCTTCCAGTAGTGCATTAAGGAATAGAAGTAACATCTGCCATGTGATGTTCATTCTCTTCTCTGCCACGGGGGAGAAGTAGGTGCAGTTGAGTGTCTTGCTTTTGGAGTGTAGATTTTAATACATATTTAGCTCTGTATTTATATTAAAGAAGGCAGATCAAAGAAATGTGTCCGCCCCTTGGAGTGGAAACGTGGGGAGGTTTGTGATGGTCCTTCCTTCTGGGGGATTCGTTCCGGAGTCTCAGACCAGCCCTGAGACAGTCCCATTTCCTGCACCAATGAGCTTTGCCCTTAATAGAGAGAGTTCTGTTGTGCCATGAGACCAGAGTTGTGTACCATGGTCTTCATCCCAGAGCTTTAAGCTGTTTGACATGCCCTGGGCCCAGGCCCTGGAGCTCCTTTTAGATAAGGACTGAAGCCTGGAACTAGATTCCCTATTCTGTGGGAGGTCAGTGTTGGGAGGATGTGCTCACACTAGTCCACGTTGCTGAGGAGATGCGCTGCCACGTTCTGTACTAGGTGGAGTTTCCTCTGAAAGCTTCATGCCCAGGCCTACAGCATTGCTTAGTTCAGCCAAGAAAAACAGGCCAGGCCCTTGTGTGCCAGGATGGGACAATCTCTTCTAGCCAAGCAGAGATGATAGAAAGTGTGGCTCATGCTGCTATGTGAAAGTTCAGGGTCAGTGACGAATCCATGAGCAGCTCTCCTGAGCCAGGGACCCGAGTTGACCAATAGTGGGTGTGACAGGAGACTGCACCATGGCTGCAAACTCTTCCGAGTGCTCCCCTCTGCCCGTCTGCATCACTTCTGTCATACTCCCGTGCAGTGAGAGCCAGTGGTTAGGTGGTGGTCAGGAATTAAGAGTAGGTTGGTGGAAAATAACTTGAGAAGGCCGCTGTGCCCAACCAGGGAGAGTGTTTGCAGGGTTCTGCGAGATTGTGGGGGGATGGACAATCTTGTATTTCAAACTACACGACTGGGAATCAGGTGATCAATGTTTATTTCTGGTTCTGCTGCAAACTTCTGTGTGACCTTGGGCAACTCACTTAACTACTACTTGCTTCAGTTTCCCCATCTGTAAAATGGGACATTGATACATCGCTATCTCCTGGAGCTACTGTGAGGCTTACTCCATTAATGTTGGTAAAGTACTTTGAGATCATCTGACAGAAGGTGCTGTGCAAGTACCAGGTATTACAAGGTGGTATCTGATGCTTTGAGAGAGCATAGCACGGCGGCATGGGTCTCGTCTCATAAGATGGGGGAGGGGGATAAATCATGTTTTTAAACAGTCTCCAGGTGAACTGATCTACCTGCCTCTAGTGCTAGTGTGAAATAGAGGCTAACTAGCAAGTCAGCATGGCATCCTTCCCTAAATGCCCCCAGAGCTGCTCACAACTTGGGAAAAGCACTTGACTAACATCAGGTTACTGTTATTTACCCAGTCTCCATATGGGGATTTCTAAATCTTCCCGCCTTGAGCCTGTAGAAATGCAATATCCTGTCGTAGTGATTGGGGGACGTCTGGATCCCAGGCTCTGGTCAGTGTTTGCAGAAGTGGCCATTGGCTTCGATGCTTTGTTGTTTGTTGCATAACCTGGGCACCCCAGTCCAGAAGCTCCCACTTACTTCAGGAGGATCTGGGGGAGGGGACGGGACGGGGGTGGGGACTCGGCCTTTCTGAAAGGCGGAAAGTGATGCACCCAGAACGAGAGGCCCCCTTGGAACAGTGCCTGAGAATAAATATTACAGCTGGTATCGTTTGCCACTGCTCTGTATCCAGGCGTAGGAGGGTCACCAAATTTAGCGTGATCAAAGGAACTCAACATGTGCACCATCCCTCTTTCTGCCAGCAGGGGGGCACAGGAGGGGAAAGGGGTCATGTCCAAGGCTTCTCTGCCCTCTGCTGTTCACGAGCTGTTACACTGGGCTGTTGGTAGTCGGCAGTTTAGAGCAGTCAGCCCATGAGTAGGGAAGGAACAGTGCACTCCTCGGCCAGGGACCTATCTCCTTATTACTTTCTCCAGGGTCCCTTAGTGGGAACGGGCACGTGGTGGTGTCTTTGGAATCTCCCAGAGGATCTGTTGTCTGTGACTTAGTGGCAGGGTTTTCGAACATCATCTAGCATTCACGGTGGGAGGCAGTGCTTCCACTGGGACTTCTGTCTTTGCAGTCTGACACAGGTGTGCAACGGGCGTGAAACCGAATTCAGTGTTAGGCCAACGCCATTTTACACGGAGTCGTGAAGACAAAAGTGGTGCCTTTGCTGTGCGTCTGGAAAGCCCTCCCGTAGTCTAGCACGTTTGCTTGCTGAAACAGTTCAGTTTGGGTGTTGATACAAAGTTGGCTCTGTTAGGACTCACTGCTGTTTTGTTCAGCATGTGGAGAGGGAATGTGTTCACATTAGAGTCTGAAATAAGCTATAATTCAGTACATAACCACAAATATTAGCTTGAAAATGTGTAAACGTCTGCAAGGCTGAAAGGATTAACTCTTCTAAACAGGATGAAAAGAGCAGTGCCGATGACAGCTTCCTTTGATGGTGTTACCAAGTGTTTGCTGAGATATGCAGCTCAGAATGCCAGCATAAGACAGGTCCACACAGGCTGATTCCAGATCATTGCCTGACGTTGTGAAATTCAGGGGAAAACTGTTTCGAGCCAGACTGCACGCATGCCCCCGCTGCCCTGGTGCTGGGAATGTGACTGTCTGTATATACTCGGGTGGGGTGCGGTGTTTGCACCGGGGGCAATATCTCATTCAGCGAGCTGGCAGCATAGGTGATTCTGCCCCCAGTTCCTGTAGGAGCAGTGTGACTCTTTCTGCCTCCCCACAGGCAGCTCAGCCTACGCTTGCAGTGCTCTGTGTGCATGCACATTGTGGTTGCTATTAGAAAGGAGCTGTGATACCGTGGTACGGACTTACTGTGATCATTCCCAGCTTTCACCTCTTCTTGGTGCAGAGAAAGGCACCTGGGTGCTCTCTCCCTACCTCTCCGGCAGGTTCTGGCCCTCCCAGCTCCTTTTCCCACAACATACTGTCTGCCTCCTTGCCACTGGGTGCTCTGCTCCCCGCCCTCTGTTTCCTCCTTTTACCTGCCAGTGACTGCCGTAGGAGAGCAGACCCTGAGCTTTTCCTCTCTCAGCAGCCCACTGGCTGGGGGGTTCCAGCACCTCCATGTCCTCCTGTTGCAGCCTGCGGGTTGGTTGGGTGGTGGCCCAGGTGTGTTAGCCCTTTCCAGTAAAGCATGCGCCACAGGAGCAGCTAAGTCAAGTGCGGATTCATAAATAGGCTCCATCCTAAGTGTGAGTCTGAAGTTTTAACACTGTATCGCTGATGTATCCTACCGCATCTGTGACCGTGTCACCAGCCCCTCTGGCAGGGTTTGTACCGGCTGTGATAATACCGGCCACCTTCATTGTGGTGCTCCCCAGTTGGGCTTCCTAGAAGGGATGTTGCCAGAGGCTACCGTGAAGGAGCTTTCTCAGTTAGCATGGTAATGTGTCTCCGAAGCTGTTGACAGTCGACAGGGCTAATGAGTTAATGCAAACATCCTGCAAATGAACGCATCCTGAGATCAAAGGATGTGCTGAAAGTCAGGGAAACACGTCTATGCATTTAAATGCAATCCAGGATTCACCAATAGCATGGAAACGGGTAGGACCTGACTGTCAGAGGCGCTGAGCAATGAAACCTGTGGGGTTTTGGGTGTTCGACACCTAAAACAAGGAGTGATGAGAATTGGAGGTTAAACCAATAAGCGGTAAGGAAGAAAATCCATTTCCACAGAGCTAGGAAAGCCAAGCTCAGCCAAGTAGGAGGGTGCCAGAAAGAAACTCATTGTATCCTTGTTCCTCGGTCACTCTACAGCGTCACCCCACTTCGGTGCAGTGAGCCGCGAACCCCGTCTTTCTACACCCCAGGGAAGGGGGGCGCACTCTCGGGCCTTTCCTAACCCGGATGCCTCTTGAGGGGGGGCTGCGTGGCTGAACTCGGAGCTGACAGGCTGGGGGAGGGGAGGGGAGGGCTTTTTCCTGTCATGTAAGAGTTCTGAGGAATATTAGCAATACTTAGGCTCCCCTAGCAAAGCTGCCTCTCAGGCTTGGCCCAGAAAATGGGCGTTTCATCAGTTCTTCTCTTAGTGCTGTGATTGGTCACTCAGATCTGCTTCCGTGACGGACAGCTGGGCTTGAGGCGGATCACTGTTGGCTGACTTGTCCAGGGGTGTCGGCACAGAACCTCTAGGTGCTGGCCTGAGCATAAACAGTGGGGCTTATGATCACTGTCCCCAGTGAAGACTGGGCAGGAGCTGTGGGGAGAGCTGCTCTGCCTGAGGGCCACTGCAGCAGGCCCCGTTGAACACCAACCACACATCACTGAACAAAAACACTGACCCAGGAACCTATCCTTGTAACAAAGCCCGATGCCAACTCTGTCCACATATCTATTCAAGTGACACCATCATAGGGCCTAATCACATCAGCCATACCATCAGGGGCTCGTTCACCTGCACATCTACCAATATGATATATGCCATCATGTGCCAGCAATGCCCCTCTGCCATGTACATTGGCCAAACCGGACAGTCTCTACGCAAAAGAATTAATGGACACAAATCTGACATCAGGAATCATAATACTCAAAAACCAGTGGGAGAACACTTTAACCTGTCTGGCCATTCTATGACAGACCTGCGGGTGGCTATCTTAAAACAGAAAAACTTCAAAAACAGACTCCAACGAGAGACTGCTGAGCTGGAATTGATATGCAAACTAGACACAATCAACTCAGGGCTAAATAGGGATTGGGAATGGCTGAGCCATTACAAACATTGAATCTATCTCCCCTTGTAAGTATTCTCACACTTGCTTCTTATCAAACTGTCTGTACTTGGCTACCTTGATTATCACTTCAAAAGTTTTTTTTTCTCTTACTTAATTGGCCTCTCAGAGTTGGTAAGACAACTCCCACCTGTTCATGCTCTCTGTATGTGTGTATATATATCTCCTCGATATGTTTCACTCAATATGCATCCGAAGAAGTGGGTTGTAGCCCACGAAAGCTTATGCTCTAATAAATTTGTTAGTCTCTAAGGTGCCACAAGTACTCCTGTTCTTTTTGCGGATACAGACTAACACGGCTGCTACTCTGAAACCTCTGGGTTTGTTTCTGTGATGCAAATAGCCTGTGTTTGTCAGCTGGCGGGGAGAGGCCAGGGAAGCTATCCAGTGCCAACGCGCTGAGTGAGTCCCAGCTGCATGAATATGGGGCAGCAAAGTTGGTAGGTGATCGCAGACAGGTGATAGACTCCAGCACTGTGTCGGGCCACGATGTTCCCTCCCGTGCTCCAGCTGGGCAGCGTGCAACAACAGAAACTCTTTCGATAACTTACGGGGCACACAGACACACTGGGAGCTGTGTCCCGCTGCACAAGGTATTGATTCTTCTTACAGACCTAGCACGTAACACAAAAACAGCCACACTGGGTCAGACTAATGGTCCATCCGGCCCAGTATCCTGTCTGCCGACAGTGGCCAATGCCAGGTGCTTCAGAGGGAATGAACAGAACAGGGCAATTACTGAGTGATCCATCCCCTGTCGTCCCATCCCAGCTTCAGACAGTCAGAGCACCTCTTGGGGAATGTATTGTAAATGTTGGCTCTCCAGTGCAGATTGGGGTGGGGGGGAGGTTAGCAGGTGACACACTCCCTTTGTCTGCCCAAGGGTTCCTGCAGGCGAAACGCCTCCGGGAACTGCGGCACCACAGCACTAGCCACCGACCTGGCTTGGTGGCCGTGGGCACGCCGAGCCCTGGAGCAGTTAGCCCAGAGGGCCGTGTTGCATTGACAAGGGTGTGTAACACCGACGTGGGGTCATTGGCAGTAACAGCTGGTGCTGCGTTTGAGAGCGGGAGCCTAGCCGCTCCCTCTAGGCCATTTCCCCGCCTGGCCCAGTGCGAGCCAGCTCGGAGAAGAGCGGGTGAATGGGGAATGCACAGACCTACGCACACTGCTCTAGAACCCAGCAGGCCGGGAGAAGCAGAGGGATATTTATTCCTCCCCAGGATTGCTATACAGAGTTACAAAACCACACTTCCCCAAAAGCACTGGCAGAGACACCAGTCCAGCCCATCAGTCTGCCGAGCCATTTATCAGAGCCCCCTGGTGAAGGGAACTAAGATGGTAATGGGTACTGAACCATGCATGTTCAGCCATGGCTAGAGATTGTAATAGATAAAAGTAAAATCAAAAACCCTGCAGATCCAGAGTCTTTTGCCAACTTCCATTTAAAGCAGGAGGAAACGGCTGTGATTTAGTGCTGCTGCTATTCCACCGTAGCCTTGAGTTGCGAATGCCCGTCCAGGCTCTCGAGGCAAGGAAACCTCCCTGACTCGTAAATCACCCTCGATGAGTAGGTGTACGTTTCCTCGCCGTGTTCCTGCAATGGAATAAGAGAATGCACAAGTGAATATTTTCCAAGGTGAGAGCTGAGATGGAAAGATCCGCTCAGTCTTTGTAACATAACATCCCACAAATATTTCTGGCCTTACATCTCCTCTTCAGAGACCTTTGTTCTAAGGGAGCAGCTTTAGCTGCTGTATATAGCTTATTCTTTCTTGTTCCGCCGCTATTTTTGGACAGCCTGTAACTAATAGTACTGAAACTATAAAGATGGGAAGCACCAAGGGCCACTGACGTGCATAAACAGCGAGGTGCAGCCTCACGAAGTGATGATTTCTGCTAATAGTCCATGCACAGGTGATTGAATCTGTCCATAAGAAGGTATAGTGTGTGGTCATACACAGCCTGATAGGTCAGTCTGAAATTAAAGCGAACAACAGGCTGGATTGTCGCCCTGAGAGCCCAGCCCTGGTTCTGGGAGCCACAGCAGAATTTCCGGGCACACTGAGCTGGTAGTTCTGCCCCTCTTTAAATGGTGCCGTGCGTGCTTGGGAAGGCACGAAGCAGTAAGCCAGCTCCCCAAAGAGATTATTTACAACCCCACGCACGGCGGGCTCTGAAAGGCGCCTAGCATCCCCCCTGAGCTCTCCCCAAGGCCCAGCCGCGGTTTGGCTCCAAGCTAACTACAATGTCTCTTCCAGAGCCACCATTTGTGGTTATTCTGATGGTGAATTATTCTCTCGATGCTAACGCTGAGTTATTAGCAGCGTTCTGCCATCTCTTTCCAGGTTTGTATGCCCTAAGAGCAGCGACTGCAAGCCTTGGATGCAACTTCAGAGCATCCTTGTGATTCTAAAAGTAACCCAGGGTTGAAGCCCCTTAGGCCAGGCGGCAGTTGCAGCCCAGACAAGCTCTCTCTGGCAGTGTGTTAGAATAAGCTCTCAAGGGGGCAGTTATTGAATTTCTTCTCGGTTATCTAATTGCGTGTCACACTTCGCTGTTATTTCTTCTAAGTGTAACAGATTTGAGAAGCGATTACTTCACCAGATAGAAATATCAATAATAACCGCAGCTGTATGGAGACCCCTTTAATGAAACGGCTTTTAAATTACTGCAATTCCTTTTCATTTGTTAATTAATATGCTCTGTACAGCACTAAGTTGTTTATCGGCAGCATTTTCCTCCTACCGTGATCCCTCTGAACATCGAGGAATCTGTCAGACGCCTGATGCGGGTTATCTTACGCTCACCCGGTGCGTCAGAAAACCTGCTCGAAGCCTCTGGGCATTGCCATAATATACATATTTAATAACTTGTGTAATTATAGCCAGTTTGTTCTGTAACTAATATTTACACTTTTCAGGCCGTTAATGGACACACTTCTCACGAGGAGGGTGCCTCTTTTATTTAGTAATGGAAGGAGGATTTTTTTTTTAGAAGTGTCAATTTTCCAAGCTCAGTAGTGGGTTTCACAGCTCTGCCCTTTTCACAGCTCCTTTTGCTGTGTCCGTCTGACGTGGTAGCGAGCGTAATGCTCGGTGCTTTTCTGCAGCCACCCCAGAGCTCTGGACAAAGGAGATGGCGTTTTACGCGTGTGTCCTGCTGGAGGACGCACAGTGGGCCAGGAATAGAACCTAAGGAGTTCTGACTCGCAGCCTCGTATCCTGGTCACTAGGCTACACTCTGGTCACTACAGAGTGACAGCTCAGAAAGGCTCATTAAGGGCCACCCACGA
Source organism: Terrapene triunguis (assembly GCF_002925995.2). NCBI lineage: Eukaryota > Metazoa > Chordata > Testudines > Emydidae > Terrapene > Terrapene triunguis. Next base: position 13,308,927 of record NW_020699449.1, on the reverse strand, counting down.
CCCCCTGCGACCGCAGAAGGCTTGTTGGCCTCCAGCTGCCTGTTCCGGCTGATCAGGGGCTGAGAAGTCTGCTAAAGCCTGTGGGAGGGGGGCTTAGGGGCAGTGAGGAACACCTGAGACCCGTACAAATGGCCCCAAATGTTTGCAGGACCTGAGGTGGGGGGTGGGGACGGACCCAGTGAGTGTTTGAAGAGCAGGAGATTGTTGCCTGCAGACTTGGCAGGCCTCCTGCCCAGAACTCCCAGGAGCAGCTAGCTAGATGTTCCCTTCTGCTTTTCAGGGGCAGTTGTCCGCTAATGGCTGGTTTGAAGGGTCCCAGCAGTACATCGTTGTAGTTATGGATGTGACTGCATTGTGGTACAAAACCTGTAGAGGAGATATTGGGAGAGCCGTGGCATCCAAAGGCAGATAATCTCTCTAAAAATGGATTTCCCCCCACCCGAACCCTCCCCCACCAGCTTCATAGGTATTGCACATAGCTCTTCACAAATGCACTCTAGTGAATGAACTCTATCTATAAATGCTGATTTGTGTTGATGTATGTGGGTGTTGAATTAAAAAAAAATAAAAGGCAATCCGCTCTGAGATTAAGTACATTTCTGGAACTGTATTACTAGCAGTCATGCTGCAAAACCCTGTAATTAATGTAGGCACATTCTGGGCCAAAGAATAAAACCGAATCTTTGTTGTGTATCAGTGCATAAATCAATTGCATTAGAGGGCACAGAGATGGAGATTTAATTTAGAGAAAATTTTTCACCCTGTGGAAATAGGCTGCCAAGAAATTGATAGAGTACCAGCCCGGAGTGGATTTGCTATCCAAAGTCCAAATTACAAAGAGATGAAACTGACCTTTCTAAATTGCGTTTCCAAGTCTTCGTAAGTGTTGCTGAAGCTGAAGGTGCTTTGCATATTAATACATTTAGGAGTGCTACCTTTTCCATTTTGGTTCATTAAAATGGAGGTTCTTCTGTCTGTTTAAATTGGGATTGAAGTGTAATGAGTTGCTTTTGTCCCCAGTTGTTACATCACTCTGTTTGTGACTAGTATTTATATTGCTTTGGCACAAATGTCTCCTATATAGTTACCGAAGGGAGAAATGATCATCTTTAGGTCATCCTGCGATTGGAACTCTCAAAGGGGCAAGGGGAATTCTGAAGGTGAAGTAACAGTTAGTAATTGTGCAACCATATGCATTTAAAAACAGCGTTCATTTTCATCTGAATGTTGCGTAGATTCCTGAGCATTTCCTATGCAATGAAACGTGCACCACTGTCTGTGAGGCTTGGAGGGGTTTTATATTGTGCGTTTGTGCCACTCTTCCCCAGGGTGTTTGCATTTATTTTCTCTGTTTGGTGCACTGAGTTCCGATTCCAGGAAAAAGGAAGAATGACACCCAGATTGTATATCAAGATTAGGTGTCAAGGATTGAAAGGTCTATTCTTTAATGTCACATGGCTGCCTTTTTAAAGAGCTAATGTCGGGTTGGTTTTTTTAAATTAAACATTGACACGGGGTTCTGAAGCTAGTTGTGTGTGGCATCTCTTGGTGATTTTGTTTATTTTACATCTCATTTTTATTTATTGAATTTTAAAATTGCATTAGGTGCACTGTACCGGGAGACTGGCTCGACGCCTACAAGTTGCAATAATGTTTCCATATTTGGCAAGAAGAATCTGCAAACTACTCCCCCTGTAGTTGCCAAGTTAACATTAAATACGATGACAACCACTCTTGTCATCCTAACTTCACTCAAATGTCATTGATTGAGTAATGACACCATAAATTGCACCCCCCCACCCCCCCCCGGAGAGTGTGTCTCCTGCGCCACAGGAAAGCCGTCCATGTCCAATCAGTGTGGAGTGGGGGCGGATATTTAGCCTGTGTTAGGGGGGATTTTGGACTTTTTATTGTCCTCCCCCTTGGGGGAGCAGTCCATAGCCAGCTTCGAGCCATCTCCTTTACCATGCTCCCAGCGCGGGTGGCTGGGACTGGAATGACCTGCAGGTCCCTGAGTGGCGCTTGGCTCTTTGAGAGCCATAGGCAGCGGGTGTGCATTAGACCTCCCTAGACACCAGCTCCGCAACATCTGTCCTTGTCCCCGGGGATACAGCAGAGAACCCGCCCTTCTGGGTTTTCCGCAGCAGAGGGAAATAAAGCAGAATCCTGTCGCTGTCCTGGTGACTTCTGTCATGGCTTCCTGCTCTCCATATCTACAGCAGGAAGGGAAGCTCGCCGGGGCAGCCAAGAACACTCACTCAAACACAGATAGGACGAGGGCCCTTGCCAGGAAGCACAGGGCAGTGCCGTAAAACATCTTCTCCAGGTGTCAAGGCAGTTACACGTAATCAGGTCAGCACCTGTGATCTCCAGCATTATTTGCACTTTCAGCTCACTGTAGGCTGACGCTTGAGCAAGGGTCTCCGCTCTCACGCAAGCGCGTTGCTATTTATTGCATGTCCCATTGGAATCAAGAACTGGTCTGGTCAGTTACAAATGCACAAGGCTAGATGTACCTGTCCTGCTGGCATACAGGGGCGGGGGGAGTGGCAAAGACAAGGAATCCCTTTGCAGCTCTCACCAGAGTGTTTTGGGGCGGGGGAAGAATTCAAAGGAACAGGATCCACCCCCCAGGACAGACATCTCAGGGGATCTGCCAGAGCCATCAGCGCTTCTCAAGCAGCCCCAGGGCCCACTCGTCCAGCTCTGGCCCCCCTGATGCCGCTGGAGCCAGCAGTGAAAGGGAGCGCCACTCCCAGACTGGTAACACCTCAAGCGCTGGGCACTCAGCAGCAGGCTCCCGGTGGTCTTTCATTTATTAACACAGGTTCATGAAATATACCCAGATAATAGGGGGTGAAGTTGCTTAGGTTTGACTCCTTGATGCATCTGGCTCATCTGGGCTCTGTCTCCTGAATCCGGTAGCAGAACAGCATCTCGATGAATGGTCTATATTTACATTTGAGCCAAGTTGTAATGTCGGGCCCGAAGTAGGAGAGCAATACCACACTTCTAATTCGATAATAACCCTTTAAAACTCTGTTGAATGCTGTTAAGTTTTGGTAACATGGTGGTAACATCTACTTATGATTTCCAAGAGAGGACCCGGCCCGCCATGGGTATGAACTTCAAAGTAATCGTTCAGGCAGTTTAGTCCACGATACAGATGAGAAGTGACTATTCGGAGGGTGTAGGAGATCTCTTAACAACCAACCTACAAGTTCTATTTTAGTTAGAGCCACGGTTATCTGTCCATATGTACAGACTCTAATGTAAAGTCATCCAGCCTGTGGAATTTAGTGTGTGTCTGAGCAGCAGTCAGGTTTACATGATGGGAGAAATTACCATCTAGTAGGGCACTAATTCATGAACTCAGACTTACATGTCAAGATGCTCAGTAAGTCTATAAAAAAGAAAATCTCTTGTGCAAGTGCCTAAGTATATGCTTGCTTGATAGATGGCTCCACGTCCCTGGGGTGAATGGGAGGTATTTTCAGAATTAGTACCATGCCAAAACACATGTTCATCTAGTGTTCTACAGCTTTCCAGCCTGACGCCCGGAAGAGTGGTAGCCTGACCATGCCTTAACCTGATCCGCGCACTTGCTTCTCCAATCTTCAGCTTAATCTAAAAGTCCATATTCAGATCCATAACTATTGTATCTGTATTCCTCGCTTGCTCGGTGGTCTGTTTCTGATGGTCTTGGGAGTGGGATTCCCTTGGTAACACCCACCCCTAAATCCATATTCACCCTGGAGTCGGTATAAGCTTTGATAAGCTGTCAGAAGCCAGGCTATTCAGGGTTTAGGCTGATATGCCTTTCAAGCAGTTGCAGTTGGGGCCTCCCTCACCCCGAGCCTCGGTCAAGCATGGAGAAGTCAGCCTTTGCCCCAAGCTTTCTGGCTTGTGTTTCAATGTCAAGCTTATGGCAATGCGGTTATTTTAGCTGGAGATTACTTTACAAGTCATCTAAACATTGCAAAAATGTGTCAAAACAGGGCCACGCTGCTCCAACTGGTGTACACGGGGAGTAATTCCACTTGAAGTCATTAGTCACATCAGTGTAAGCCTGGGTGAGAACAGAAGATACTTCTGGCATCTTCTACCAGTGTGTAGAAAAATATTTACCAAGGGCCTGATTTTGCACACTCAGAAGCACGAATGTAACTCCCTAGGCGTGAGTAGCTGAGACTGTCCATGTGAGTTGTTGCACACATGCTTAAGTGTTTTCAGAACTGGGCTGTAGAATAGAAGAGCCCAGCTTTTGGAAATCCAGAAACCTTATACATATCTGTGAAAGCAGCGAGACCAGTGCTGTGTTTTTGAAATCTTAAATAATCTAGTTAAAACATTTCCTAAGCCCTTGCAATGTAACTCGGATAGCAAAAGAAAATCTTAGTTCCCTTTCCCTGTACAATTTGGGAAGAGCTAGGACATTTTTCATGGTTCTTCAAATAAACATTTTATCCAAAGTGGTTTTTTAATGTATTTCTACTCATCTTATAATCTAAACAGAAGTGACAGGGCCCCTGCTGTTTGCAGATTGGCTTTCCTCGGAAGTACCCTGTCATTTGAAGTTATCCAACAGGCTAACAATCTGGCCCCTCTTTCAAAGCAGCTGACGGAAATCCTTTATAGAGAACTGAGGCTGACACTGCTGTAGCTTTCCCACCTGTTTGATAATGTTCCTGAGGGACATGTTATCAGCCAGTGCTAGAAGAGAGACGGTGTTAATTGCTCTGTGGAGATAGCCGCTGTCAGGTACAGAATGATCTATTGCTGTGTCGTCTCTTCTTGGAGAAGAACACAGCTGAGCCAAAACCAAAAAAACCACCCCACACACCAGAAGGTCCATTTCTACACGTTTCTAAGTTGAGGATTCGGCACACCAGTCGCTAGAACCATCCGGGAACTGGAATTTCTGTTTCACGGGAAATGCTGCAATTTTGAAATTGGAACAAAATGTTATTTTGAAATTTCCCATGAAACAAAGTTTTTTAAAAAATAGGTTTTGTTTCAGTTGTCTATATAATATGCAGACAGTTGTTTCAAAATGGAAATAGTCCTTAAATGCTGAAGTGGAATATTTTGACATTATTGAAACACTTCATTTTCATTTTTTAAATGAGACCTCCTCAAAATCGGCACATCCCATGGAAAGTTCCAGTTTTGATTAAATGGGATCTTCTGATTTAAAAATAAATGGGCAGAATTTTTGACCTGCTCTTTTGACCAGTCACCATAATTTGAATAAGAATTTTTTAAATTATTTTTTCCTTTAATAATAATAAAAAAAAAAAGAAAGGAAGAGAAAGGGAAAAAAAAGAACACACATGTCAGACGTGCTGCCACTTTGAGCAATGCCAAAGCAAGGTAAGATGAAGTGTAGTTTAAGGAGCTGCCTATAAAGAATCCCCCCCCCCCCCCCCCCCAACCAGCACCACACACACAGGCACCCTCTCCCCGCAATTAGTTACTCAGTCTAAGAAAAATGCCTAGGAAACTTTTAATTCAAAGGTTCAGTTTCATGACAGTACTTTTGCTGCAACATATTTCCCTCAGTGCAGCGTAACTGTGTCACACAAGCTATTACATCAATGTAAACAGTTTGGGTCTAAAAGTGTTTAAAAGGCATTTATTGCAGTGATTAGTGTCTAAAAATATTCAGGCTCTGCATTCGAAGCCCAGGGAGACGAATGAAGTAAGAAAAGGCAAAAGAGGTAAATGCTGTTTGCAGCGAAGCTTTTGGTTTGCTTCAGTAAAACAGGACTTCGGCAAAGAATAATTGTGCTAATAGACAGGAAGTCAGCAAAATGTGATAATATTTTTAGAAGTCGCTTATTGTACGTAGGCCAAGATTTTCACAAAGGCCCAGCACCCAGCAACTTCTGTGGTCATCGGTAGGCATTGCTGGGTGTTCAGCACTTAGGCAGGTGGTCTGATTTTTCAAAAGTGTGGTTTTAAGAGACCCTGGCCCTGTTTTTGAATTTCTTAGGTTTAGCGGACATCAACTTGGCAACTAGCAACATTGGGAATGAAAAATCCAGAAATATTAAAAATGCTGAAGACATACTAAAACTTAGGGATAAAGTCTACTCTTGATTTTGCAAGTCAAACTAACCTTGATATGTTTTTTTGATGAGATTGCAAGTTTGGTTGATAAAGGTAATAGTATTGATGTAATATACCAGGCGGGGCCGAGCCGCGGCTTGTGAGGGGTCAGCTGCAGCCCAGGGAGCTCGGAGCTTCACCCCGCGGGTTGGGGGGAGGGAGAGAAGAGGCGAATTGGCACTCACGGCTCCAGCCCTGCAGGGGGCACTGTGGCTCACAGCTTCACCCCCACATGGCTTCAGCAGCATGTGCTCATTATAATAGGAAGTTGCGTCACTGTCGTGCTGTGATCGCCTTGCATGCTGCACACTACCGGCGGTGTTTCCTGTTCATAAGTCACATTTTGAATAGTTTTAGACTTAAGTGTTAACCCTACGTTAATTTTGTGGGTGACAATGACATCTTCAAACTGTAACATGAGTTCCCAGTGTGTTGCTGTGGCCAAAAGAGCTCGTGTGATCCTGGGATGGAATCTTGGGTAGGCGCAGAGAGGTTTTTACCTCTGTGTTGTGCACTGGTATGACTGTAACTGCAATATTGTGTCCAGGTCTGGTGCCCACAATTCAAGAGGGATGTTGATAAATTGGAGAGGGTTCAGAGAAGAGCCACGAGAATGACTGAAGGGTTAGAAAACCTGCCTTCTAGTGATACACCCAAGATGCTCAACCTATTTAGCCTGACAAAGAGAAGGGTGAAGGGGGACTTGATCTCAGTCCGTAAGTGTCTGCGTGGGGGAAAATATTTAATAATGGGCTCTTCAATCTGGCAGAGAAAGGTCTACCACGATCCAATGGCTGGAAGTTGAAGCTTGACAAATTCAGAATGGAAAGAAGGCATAATTTTTTAGGAATGAGGGTAATTAACCATTGGAACAATTTACCAAGGGTTGTGGCAGATTCTCCATCCCTGACAGTTTTTAAATCAAGGTGGGATGTTTTTCTACAAGCTCTGCTCTAGGAATTATGGGGGGGCAGGTCTCTGGCCTGCGCTATGCAGGAGGTCAGACTAGATGGTCACAATGGTCCATTCCTGTTTGGTCCAATGGCACCCGAGTAACCGAAAGCAGGACGTGGGGCCCAGGTTATTGCAGCCACATTACAGTGCCTATATGTATTCTACAAGTGCTCCATGAGCGCAAGACCAGCACGAGGAGCCATATGGAATGGTACCATTGCTGTGGGGGGTGGGCATAGGGCAGAGAGGCCATGCACACACACTTTGAACCGTAGCATACAGTTCCACAGCAGCTGCTGCTGCGTGGCTCCACTGGCTGAAAACTGTGCTGCTGTGAGCTGTAGCTGCAGTGTGGGGTTGCGTGGGCTGCACCCCACGCTCTGCTCTGGGCATGCTGGGCCCCCCTAATTTGTCAGCATGCCCCGTTCACAGACTCCGCCTCCCCGAGTGCCCCAGAACGGAACACTCCTAATCGCAAACCGGGGGGGGGGGGCAGGCAGGTGGGGGGGGGGGGCACGGACAGGTTCCCATTTATTCACTGTTCAATGGATGACAGCACTGTGTGCAATTGACTACATGCATTCTGCCCACCTCTGTTGTTGTCAGCTCGACCCAGATCTCTCAGGCATTTATCTGCCTAATTGCCACTGATTTCGCTGGGAGTTAGCTGCCTAAAAACCTATGAGGATCTGGGTCTTAGTTGCTTGCCTCTCTTTGATTTTTGGGCACAGCAACATGGGGGAGAGAAACTTAAAAAGTGTCTGTAAAAACACACAGCCTGGCGGGCGGGGGGCGTTCAGGAGCAGACTCGGGATCTGTAGCTACTTAGCAGAGGCCTCGGTAACAAATGGGTCAAGAGGCCCTGAACATCGTGGGGCAGGGAGGGGGAACCAACTCCCATCATGGGTGCTTGAGGGTGCTGCATTTAAACGGCCATAGCTTTCAAAGTGCTCCACTGATTGTTTTCTCACCCTCGTGGAGGACGGTGAAAAACGTCCTCCAATATTTCTAGTTGCAGCCAGCATGAGCACAGTTCCTGTGACTGGAGCACAGGCAAAGGGGGAAGGAAGGGGCTGGGGGAGGAGTCAGGCTGTCATGCTGACGTTAAAGGGAAAAGATGCTTAAACCAACTTATTTCCAGCTTTCCAAAACCTTTTGCCTTGCGGCTGCATTTGAGCCTGGGACAACGTCCAGACCCAAAAAATCGGAGAGAATTATGCACGACTGACAAAAGTGGGCCGGAACGGAATGTTGAACCCAGCCGTAACGATGCAGTCACTACGTTGGCTACAAATTGTTAGTTCCATTTCACTGACTGTGCTGCACACTCTTAATTTTAAATATTTCCCAGCGCTTGCGCCGTGGCACAATGAGTTAATGTAGTCGCCTTCCAGCTACAGAGACCTGGATTTAAGTTACAACTTGGGTTCTCAGGTGGAATGAGTATCTGAGTTCCTAGTGAATCTGTCTCCGTGTTGCATACCACTGCACAGCTTTGTGCACGGGGCAGGATCTTCACAGGAGACTGGGGAGAGACATGGCAGGGGGGTTGCACACCAGGGTTGAGGTTCACTGCCGTAGCTGTGTGATGAAGTGTATCCCCCGCCACTCTGCTCTGATACTCTTCGTAAACCAGCGGTAAAACAAACGCTTGCACATTTAAAGTCAGGACAGCCTCTCTTCTTTCAGCTAATTGAAGGCCGTTCTTTTCAGGCACTTCGCTGTGTACTTACGCTAAGCACAGAGTTGCTGAAGAGAAGCAGAAGAAATGTAAATTCAGGGTAATAAATGAATTCAGCAGATGGAAGTGTCAGACTTGCTTCAAAGTGAAGACAGGTGGGAAATGGGTTAGGAGAGTTGCTGATTTCCATCACTTTTCCCGAGATTGAAGTCTATAGTTTTGAAAATCTATTGTTTTGAAGTCTATTGTCTATTGTGAAGGTAGCCAGATGTTCTGGCGATGGGGGGTGTCGGAACAATCACGGTGATACCAGTGAGAGCGAAGGTAACCCGGAGGCAATTCCACACTTGGGTAGCCTGTTGGTAATGGAAGTCTTTTGGTCCTGTCTCTCTGCCTAGTAACGTGGGGTGCTCTGTGGACAATGCTGTTAAGGATTTCAGGACCGGTGGTAATTAGCTAGGCTTGGTGGAGTCAAGCATTCACAAAATGTGCGTTAGTCTCAGGCAGCCGTCTGTGGGCAGTTCGATTGAGCCAGTGGTAAGCATGGGCTGCTCCCACTCTAGAACGGATTCGTGTGTGCTACCTGTTGCAAGCAGGAGGGGCCATCCAGTGATGGTGTGATGAGAGCAATGATTGAGCCTTCTGGGCCCAATCCTGCCGTCACTGATTGCAGGCTCAGGCGCCTCACAATTACGGTGCAAACTGAGGAAAGGCATGTGTTCAGCAGAGGCCTGGGAACCATGATCTGATGCAGAAATCTGTTTTATTCCACTTGGCTTGGAAAATGATGGTGCTGATTTTCTCCCTGTTCTCCCGGTCAGAGGAGCAGAGGCTGACAGTGCATGGATACCTGTAATAGGGTCACAATCACTGGCACATGCAGGCAGCCGCCCCTCCTGCAATCACACATATACTATATGCAAGTGTTTTTAAGTCATTTTATCCTGAAGAGAAGTGATTTAACATAACAGTTACTCTGCATTCTTCATGAAATATGCATTAAGCAATTACAGCTGAAAGGAAGAGGTATAGGGCAGGCATACTTTCTGCAGGCGATGTGCACCGGCAGCTGCGAAGATGTGTAATGTATTATTAAATACCCTGATTATTAGGAGGGGACCGTTCCTATTATTAGGGTCTGTCTAGGCAATAGTATTTAATAATCCTCTAGATCAGAAATTGCTTTTTGTTATGCTAATGAACAGGGTTAGCATAGGTATGAATGGTGTTCTGTATTATTTGAAAGCTTTGGTGCATTAATTAGGCAAGTCACCCGCTGGGAGGGCTGTGTATTTATGGCTTGCTCCTTCAGCTGGTTGGATCAAAGAAGCAGAAAATGACCTAAGCGCTCTGCTCTTTTGGAGAAACAGGGCTGCTGTTCCTGGCTTCTTTAGCGTTGCTGTAAACCGATGGTGGCATTACAGTGCTCTTAACAGAAGGTTTATTTCCGTGGGTTTGTAATCAAGGGAAAAAACAGCTGCAGAAATCTGACCTTGCCCTCCACTGAGGGTCTTTGGTATGTAGGGTGGTACTGGAGAATCTCACAATTACACCGCAATTGGTCTCCTTCCAAACAAAAGATTGGCAGCAGGTGCCAGTCAGAAGTAAATCTCTCCAAAGCGTTAGCTGCTTTCTGACCAGCATTCTAACACCATGGCTAGTGGGCACAGCTCACCTCTGCTGCTGTCTGCCTGGTAGCCCTCTCCCAGCCTTCTGTCCCGTTCCCCAGCCAGCCAGGCCCAGCTGGTCCAGGCCTGGTCTGACCGGCTGGGCTGTAGTTGGCAGGAAATGTAACAATCATGAAAAATCAGCAGAGGGGTCGTGATGTCCGGCTGTAGCAGGATTCTCCAAGCCCTAGGGTCATGTTCTCTGGTTCCTGGCGTGAGTGGCCCTCGCCCCTCCAGCTGGGCTGGGGGATGTTGGCAGGAGCAGATTGGGGTGAGGGTTACATTCCTGTATGCACCACGGCCAGAAGCAATGAGCCCAAAGCAGATGTGGTCCTTCATTGACCGTTGTCTTTGGGGTCAGGCTGGGCCTTAAGCACAGGTGCAGCGAGGGGCTGCTTGGGGGCCTGCTCCTTTGGAGCGGCTGCACACTCAGCAGTTCATCCGCACTCCTGCCTCCTTTCGCACAGTGACACCGGAGCAGGAGGAAAAGCGGTTCATTGCCGGACTCTCCACCTGCCAGGCTGTCAGCCGGGGGGCAGCCTGTGCCCTGGGACCCCACTGTGCTGCGCTGAGGCCCTGCTCAGGAGGGGAAGGGGAAACAGCAAGGGACGTTGTCAATCTGAGTCCTGTATTCCCTGACCCCTGTGGCTATTGCATGGCCACTTGGCCAACACCCCGTCCTGTGTGCTAGGCCCAGCCCTTTCTGTTCTCTGCCCTCTTCCAGAGCCACCCTGCCACGTACACGCACAGGCTGGGGCCTGTCTCCTCCTCCCTCGCCCCACACAACTCAAACCCACAGCTGCGGCCTCTCCCCGATGCCCAGAGTTCACACGCATCCGGGGTCTCCCCATCTCCCACCGACTCCGTAGGGACATAGGACAAGATCTCCTGGGTCATCGGGTCCAATCCCTGCTATCGCAGGCAGCCCCTCCTATACTCCCCACAACAAACGTATCCAGCTCTATCTCAAAGCTAGGCAGGTTGTCTGCCCCTCACCCTTCCGGAGCTTCGCCGCTCTGGTGGTTAGACACCTTCTTCTCATTTCCAGCTTGGATTTACTGCTGGCCGGTTCATGCCCCCTCTGCCATGGCAGGCCCCCCTCTCCGCTCCACTTTAAGTGCCGCTCTTAGGGGTGCTCTGACCACATCAGCTCCTCTTCGAAGCCCTCCATTAGCTCACTGCCTCACCCAGTCTTTGTTCTGGCTTTTAAGGCTTTCCCAGCTCTGCTCCTGCCACAGTATCCAATGGCATAACCCCCATCTCCAGTCCGCCAGGGACACCAGCCCCTCGACCTGCAGAGGTCCCCGCGCTGCCCCCAGCGCAGCATCACCCGCCCTGAATGGATCTGCAGGGCCATTGCCTTCCCATCGCTGGGTGCGGCGCCGCTGAGGGGAGTGTGCAGGTTCCGTTTTAATGGAGGCTAGTGCTGCTAATTAGCCAGCTCCATTGAGCTCCTTGGTTTCATTACGCTCCCCTTGGGACTTTCTGGCCCCTGGGCTGAACTGGCTCGGGCAGGCTCGTGCTGCTGGAGCAGGACACGGAGAAGAGTGTGCGCGCACCGGAGAACAGGCTGTGGTGGGCGGAGCAGGCTCCATCACACCGAATGCGTGGCTGGGTGCTTGGAGCCGGGCAGTGAATTGCCCCCTGAGATCTGACCTAGCCGGCTTGTTCAGTGCAGCCTCAGCGTCTCACATCTCTGGGGTGCTCTGAAAGGACCTGGCTTTGTTTCACCAGTCGCAGCGTTGGGTCGGTTAGAATGACAGTGGTTATTCGAGAGGAAATGCCAAGAAAATGGGGAGAGAGGACAGCGCTTCCCCACTGTTCCCTCTCCTGTGGGGTGGGTGTGGCGAGATCTCCACCTCTTTATCTGCCTTATACCCTGTGCATTGCTGTGTGGCATAGCACTTGCCCATGGAGTGAGCGCTGGGTGCGCTGGGCAGGGCGTGGAGGGGAAAGGAGTGTGGCTGTCAGGCTGTTCCTTTGCTCTGAGCGAATGTTCAGGACGCTCGTTCAGTGCGTCCCCTTCACTCCGAGCAGTCTAGCCACGTCACTGTGAGCCAGGTGCCCGCTGCAGACACCAGCAAGCTGGGAAAGAGAACAGCTATTGGCTGTCTTAGGAGTACCCTGCTAACCTCAAACACGTCCGCCAGAAGTGTCCCAGCCTGGGGTTTTGAAAATGCGGTAATGTGCTGTCCTAGTGCAGAAGCGAATTGTCTTGTGAATGGGGGCAGCTGGTTGCTTTGAGAACACTAACTGTTCTGGGGTGACTTGATAGTATTTAGCATTCTGCTGGGAACATGAAGAATGTTAACTCCTCTTTCAAAAGTAGCACATGACTCCACTCCTATTGCCTGAGCAATAGACCTGAAGACATTTAACAGCCTCAGTTCGGGCCAGATTCTTTAAATTCATATGCACCTATTTCTCTGATCCTGCTAATTTAATGGCAGACTCGTAAGCCATTTACCAGCAAAGGAAACAGACAATAAGCTGAAGGGAAGGGGACAATATATCTCCTCATAAGAACGTATTTAGAGATGTCACCCTTGGCTTGCAGGAAATCATTTAGAGAGCTTTCAAAAGAGAATCATTCCTGTAAAAAAATTGAAATCAAGATTTTAAGCTTGCAGAGCTGTAATTACAAGGCCTGTGGTGATTTCTGCTCAGCGGAGAAGGGTCATTTCATCAACAAATCTGGAAAAGCCGAGCTTTTGTCTCTTCCCTAGGAGATGTTGTTTCTAGCACATGGAAAGAGGGAGCTTTTCCAAACACCGTTTTCACAGAAGGGTGACTTGGGGTTTTTGGGGCTAAAAATTAAATGTTGATCCTATTCATAAAGTAATGCTGCATCCTGGTGGAAACCGCGGCGGAAAGATGGACCTAAGGAAGCAGTGCTAGCCATGCTACAACTTGTTTCCTTTTGCACCACGTCCAGCAGCCAGTGCCTGTTGGTTTTGTGTCGTCCCCGCAGGGATACAAGCTGCGCTGAGTGGGCGTGTGCAGTGCGGTGTTCCCAGTACTGGAGCCCACGGGTGGTGTTGGCAGCTGCTGCCCTGTGTGCCGGGTGCTGAGGCCTGTGTCCCTGCCCCGCCCGGGCAGCAAAGCAGAACAGGGGTGACTTCTCCAGGTTTTCTGTCCCCAGCGCTGCAGTTCTGCTCCACACCCATGGCCAGGCGGGTGGATTGGAGGCTGCTCTTGATGCTTAGTAGCTCGCACAGTTGCCGTGTAACTGACTTGCCTCTGGCATGGACAGCCTACGCGTCATTGCATTTGCCTGTCGTTTGATGCCCGTGGAAACGAGGGGCGCTGCTCGCTACATACCGCCACTGTATCCGGTGCAGTTAGACAACTCCTGCCCTTCTGGGACAATGCGCCAGGCAGACTAGTGCCAGGGCAGCTCTGAGATGTGCCCCCCTCGCTACTGGCCAGAGGGGGCATTGCAGTTCGATTCCTCCTCCCCACTGTGCCCAACCCTTCAGGAAGGGGGAATTAAGGCTAATCGATACAACTGGGCACCCGAGCAGGGAGCCAGGGCCAGAAAACACTTTATACGGCACCTTCAAAGCAAATCCCTGCAGTCCTTGGGCTCGCTCAGGGCCGGGTGCCAAGATGGCTTTGGGCAGGAGTGCGGGGGCACGCGAGAAGCCCCCTTCTCTTGCACTGCTGCCATGTGGACATCTCACCAGAACTCACTCCTGCTCGCTAGCCCCTCCCAGGAGCCAGCAGTGACGAGAGGGCCAGGAGAGGCAGGGCCATGCTGGCACCACCCCAGCCTGGCTGGCACACGAGTGGGGGTGCTGTTCCCATCCCCCAACCATGCCCAAGGAGCTGCACTGGCAGAATTCTGGCTCCTTGTTCTACCCCCATTGCCGCATTCGCTGCCGGAGACACAGTCACCTGGTGGGGCAGGGTGGCCCCATGCCACCCCCTGCGCAGGGCTGTGGCCAGAAAGCCCCAATCCAGCCCGTAACATGCCTCTGTCCTTGTCAAGGCCCAGGGAAAGGCGGGGCCCTGCTGTGCTGGGAGGGTTCGGCCGGGCTCGGGAGAGGAGGGGCTTGCTCCGTCTGCAGAAGTCCCTGTGCCGGTGCTCTGAGGGTTGGACTCTGCGGGGCTCGGGGCCCTCGGCAGCAGGAATCCAGCCGCCTGCTGATTCGAAGGATGTTGCTGGATCCCTCTCGGAAGGGGTTTTGCACAGGTGCCTGTTACCTGCTGGTGGGGGTGGGGGCTGCCTGGGGTTAGGAGCCGGAAAGCTGCAGCCTGACTCCTCTGCAGCACCTGAGACCCCCAGGCCACCCCGGGGAGAGTTCAGCCTCTTGCAGGGGCTGACAGAGCAGGGCCTCACGTTCATTTAAAAGGCTGAAATGTGTCACATCTCCAGGCCCGGGCCCTTGGCTTTTCCCGGCCCGAGTCCCTAGCTAGCCGCAGCAGGGAGCTGGCGATGCTTAGCTGTCCTGGAAGGGGCCACCAGCCGTTCTCAGGCTGCCCCGCCCCTAGTGCAGCTCCGGACCAGACCAGCGCCCTGGGGAAGGAAAGGGCTGAAACCCCAGAAGTTTCTGGGAACGAAGGCTCAAAGCCATTGAAAGGGCCCGTTCTCTCTGGGGCCTGCCGGGCACTGCTCCATGGGGGCTAGCGTCCGCACAGAGCCAGGGCTCCCCATTGGCATGGACCGGCTGTCTGTGCTGATGCAGGGAAGACCTCGCACGCTGCAGACAAAAGTCTGGTCTGAGCGTTCTGTGCTGGTGGACCGTCTCGCGGTTCTTACGCAGCAGTGGCATGTGGCCACCAAAGAGGAGCTGCATTTTGATGCTGACCTCTTAACTGTGTCCGGGCGGGTTGTGCAGGTACTAACACCCTCTCCTTTGCTTCCTTCACAGGAGCAGTCAAGGTTTTATGCACATGAAACTGACAAAAACCAAAGAGAAATACATCCTGGGTCAGAACAGCCCCCCGTTTGACAGCGTCCCAGAAGTCATCCACTACTATACCACCAAAAAACTGCCCATCAAGGGCGCAGAACACTTGTCCCTGCTTTACCCTGTAGCTGTCCGGACCCTATAACACTCCACTCTCACTCCTTCCTGTGGATGGGAGGGGACGGGCAAGCAAAGAAGCAGGAATTCATGCTGCATCGATGACCAGAACTCAGAAACTCGAGGTTGAAATGGAGATGTCCTGCCTTTCATTTCTGATGTGTGCTGGCTGTCTGGAAACTGTTAGACAGTCCTGTGTGTATGGTACTCTTGCACTACTGTGTTTCTGTTTCCATGTGATGAGAACAGAGAACCTTCCTGGGGGATATTTCTGTGAATGAAAAAATGTTTCCAAATCCAAAGAACTGCCGTCAAGGGTAAATAAAGCCAACATCTCCCTTCAGTCAGGAAACTCCAAGGATATTTGTTCATACACAGGTATTAAGTCAGGAGAGTGAAAGATCAAAAAATCTTCCACCGGTGACATGCTGTCCTAACAGACACTGAAATGGATGCAGATTCTTTCAGGGCTCAAGGAGAAATCGGCACATGATCGGCTTAACGTGCGAGTCCTCGCAGCTCTGCCCACTCACCCCGTGTTAGTGTGTCTCTTCACGCACAGTTTGTCAGGATGATCCAAACACAAGTCTTTTGTCTCGCACAGTGTGACTAGGAGATCTTAATGAGTAATTTTACAATAGCAACATGTGTTTGATTATTTATGAATAGGGTATGTAATTAAAATAGTGGTTTAATATATATATTTTTATCATTTTTTGGTACATTAATAAATCTCGGAGGGTTACTGCGTTCATTTTGCAAGTGTCATTCCTAGATCAAGGCAGGCAGTTGATTCTCATTGTCCGCTGTGCCAGTGCAGCGGGCGCTGATATGTCAGCAGTGGCAGTACGTCATCTGAATGTGACAACAGGCTGGGTTTCAGACCTCAAAAGGCAGGCAGAGGCCACGCTTCTTGTGCTCATTTTATCTGGGCAAATAATAGTCCCACTGGGGCAACTGACCAACGGCATCCAAGATGCTTTCCACCTCTGGCATGGAAGAGCATGTGATGGATGGGTTTTCCAGCTCTCCAAGAGAGACGTACAGTGTGTAGGAAAACATGGCTCTGTGGCACTGCGTGTTACGGGGAATTCTTGAAACTTGCATGCGAAGAGCCTGGTGCTCCTGCATATGGAACTACTACGGTCAGTGGCATTTCCTCCCCCAACAGAATATCCAGAGTTTAGGATACTGGAATTTAGGGCCAGAAGCGACCACCAGATCATCCCGTCTGAGTTCCTGCACATCACAGGCCAGCCACACACTAAACCCAGAGATGGAAATGAGACCAGGGTCTTGCAGCCCCCCGGAAACGAGACTATCACGTGCTGCAGGCACAGAGCAGGCGGGACCAAGGGGCACCAGTTCCTGAGGCCCATGTAATGGCAGGGAAATAATTAAGTGAGAGAGACCCAAACAAGCCTGGCAAGTGACCCCCACCCACACGCTGCAGAGGAAGGTGAAACCCCCCCAAGGTCACGGACAATCTGACCTGGGGGAAATTCCTGCCCGAGCCCCCACATGGCAATCAGTTAGACCCTGAGCACATGGGCAAGAACCAGCCAGCTGGGCTCCTGAGAGAGAGACTGCTCGATGCCACCTCCAAGCCTGGTCCACCCCGCCCAACGTCCCATCTCCAGCCATGGCCATCCCTGATGCTTCAGAGGAAGGAGATCCCTTCCTGACTGCTGCAGATGGCCAGCTGAAGCCGTGAAGCATGAGCTTTAGGGACATAAGGTAGAAGTGAGCCCAAGGGCTGTCGGGCCCCGACCTCTGCCATCACAAGCAACTCTGTCATAGCCGATCTGTGTGTAGCTGTATCTCATTACTGTCAGCTGGAGAAGCTGTACTACCTCCACAGTACAAATGCAGCGGCCTCCCCAACTCAAGAGATGGCTGGCACGCTCTTTGTACGCCTGCTGAAAAGGATAACTGACAAACTGTGTTTGCACGTGAATGCTGGAACTGGTGAAATCCAGTAGCCAGGTAGTCCCGATCCGGGTCTGTCATCACCTTGCTGTCTAGAACACTGTGTATTTATACGTCAGTGACTGGAGCAGAGATTTGGTTACTTGCAGTTTACAGACTTTACAGACTGCAGTAAGGCTGTGAAAATGTCTGTTATTTAATTCACCTTTCTTTCCAACTCTCTCCCCCTCATACATGCTTTGAAATAAGTGCTGATTGAGAAGTGTAATGGAATAATCATTACTCTAATGCCTGTAAAATACTGCTTCATTGTACTGTATAATGTGAAAAGAACCTCCAGGATGTTCCATAATGATGTTTCCAGATTGATAGTAAGCATTTCGCGGCCTGGTGGTTGTTTTTTTTTTTTTTTAACCCTATCTGTTCCAGATGTGAATTGGGTATAGAGAATTCCAGCATTAGTTAGAACAAGTTTGTGAGCTGGTTGTTAATACCAAGGAGAGCTCTGTGTAATACCGTGGTCAGCTCATGAACGCTCCGGCTGAATCTGCATTGCAGGAGCGTGGCCGTGGTTTCCTTACCCTTGAAGTGGGGGTTGTGTGATGGTCTTTACAAATGGCTAAACTTACCTTACAGGTTCCTTGTTTATCTGCTCCTCCATGACTCCCCCAGGACACAGGCAGGCAGTGATCTCCCAGATGTTACTTCTCAGCTATGGGGACGTGGGAGCCACTTTCGGTTTAACATTGGGGCAGGTGGGAGTGGAGAGAGATTGTAACTTAGGAATTCGCTGGGACCCATGTAGCCCAACTCCCCTCCCTGTCCAGAGCAAGGAGGAACCCTGGGAAGGGTGTGTCTGAGTCCCCCTGCCACGAGGGTGGGGCTGCTTACATACCACGCCTGGCTTGGGGCTACCCCAAGGCATAACCTTAGCCTAGCCTTCCCTGGCGATCCAAACTTCCAAGCTGCCCTTTTCCCTGTTTCGCATGTTCAAGTCCGTTTTGTTTTTATTCTGTAACTTGTCTCTCCATGGTTTTGCAGTGGAATAATCATTTTAGATCCCCACGTCTTCACCACGATGAAGTGCAAAGAACAGGAGTCAGTTAAGGGAGAGCCTAGCCAGGCTTTTATGAGCTGGGGAGGTGGAGGGGGAGGAATTGTCAAGTAGGGTTTTGTACAAGGGCCAAATCCAAATGCCATTGACATGGGTGGGAGTAGTTTCCATGAACTGTGGATCAGGCCCGACACGATTAATGCAGTCAGATCAAACCCCTACAGCCATGTGTATAGCCCGTAGTACAACTCTGAGAAACAAACTGAGGCCTGGGCTACCTTAGAAAATTAGGTCAGTTTAACGACGTCAGTCAGGGGTGTGAATAATCCACCCCCCAGAGCGGCATGGTTAGGCTGACCGAGTCCCCATGGGGGCAGTGCTAGGTTGACCTAGCTGCCAGCTCTGAGAGGTGGGTCACCTACACTGCTGGGAGAGCCCTTCCTGTTGGCAGAGGTATTGCTGCACTGAAATGCTCCTGGAGCATCTAGGTGTAGACAAGCCCTGAGTTTGGGAAAGGAAATCATCTCTCCAACCAATGTTTTCTAACGGGAAAAACAAAACAAAAAAGACTTTGGAAAAAATAAATTGCTCAGTAACTGCAGCATAAATAAAAGCAGGAGTTTGTTTGCACTGTAATGTTGTCTTTGTTTATTTAAGTGATTGTATGATATTTTTCCAGTTTAAAAAAAAAAAAACCCTTTGTAACGTACAGTGAAAATGTGGTCTGTTGCAGTTTGTGATATTGCTTATGGCTGAGAGAACAAGTAGCAATCATGCCTGTAAAGCCCATTAAAAGTTTATTTTAAAAAATTAGAAACCTCTCCCTTTTCTTCCTCTAATTGTGGAGATTTCCTCTTTGTCCGCATGGATTGAGCTTTTCATGAACAGCTAACAATTGAAGCTATTATTCTCTTGGAAAGCAACTTGCATTCGGGTTTCTTAGGTTTTGTAAGGCTGGCTTGTCAGCAGCGTGCAGTGAAAATAATTATTATGCCATATTCTATTTAGTCCACATTCTGCCAGGCATCTCAGCCCTATTCAATATTCTGCCTTGCCAGTTACCTTCAGTAATTCCCGCCCCCCCTGCAGAGGGTACAGCACAAGGTCTAGGGTAGTGGTGCCCAAACTTTTCATGGTGTGCTCCCCCACCCCCTTACCAGTAATGGAATCTGCCTGTGCATGGGCCCCCCCCCCAATTACTGCACAGTTGGCTCAGCAAAGGAGCTTGGGCTGATGGCAGAGCTGCGCGGGGGAGGGAGGAGCTGGGGCTAGAGGTGGAGAGGGAATGAGGGTGGAGCCAGGGGGCAGAGTGGAGCTGCAACTGGGGTCAAAGCGGGGCAGGTGGGGGCTCCCTCCTTGCCCCACATGGGGGCTGGCCCAGCCCCTGCCGTGCGCCCCTCCAACATTCCTCCGTGCCGTCCCAGGAGGGTGTGCCCTACAGTTTGGGGACCACAGTCTAGGGCATCATTTCAATGCCACAAGGCACCACTTTAACCCCGTGGTGTACGGGCAAGGAGACCCATGCCCTGTAAGTATATGTTTGGCTGGGAGACCCACTCTTCTCTCTTCCCTGTGTTCTTGCCCTTGGGCACTGTTACTCTCCGATGCATAAAGCAGTAGGGTAAAAGTGATTGAACTCCGCACCGTTGTGGTGCAGCTGATGGTTGTGGTTGTAGAACTTGGACTATCTGCTGCTGCTGAAGGATTTTTCCACATTGTGCAGCATTTGCCCTAGTTTGCAGCGTATTAAAATGAAAATCAATGATGATCAAATACCTCTGGGGCAAAAGGGTAGATAGGAACCAAAAGCAGAATGAAGTGCTGAAGCTGGGTATTAATATGAAGAAAAGAAACTGCATTGAATTCAGCCCATTAATATTCCTACCTGTTTATTCTTCTTCTTCTTCTTCTTCATTTCAGTCTGAACTCAGGCAGGTCCTTGCCATCTGGTGGGCTAGCGGGACTTTCCGTGTCACGTGAAGTGGTGCTTTCGCCGTGGCTCCACCCAGCCATGCCAAGAACCTCCGTAGCCGTGGCCCCTTTGCTGAAATCAGTCCCAGAAGGTGCAGGTTCTGAATGGGCAGAGTTGGTGCCCAACTTTCCAGCAATGGGCTGAGACTTCGGCTGCCCAATCTAGACCACGAGTGGCTGCTTTCAGAGGTGCTGAGCGCACCTGCTCCCAGCGACTGTGGTTGGGGCTGCGGGAGCTCGGCAGTGCTTTAAAGAGAGCAGTTCCGAGACTAGGCTTTGGCACCCCGACTTCTCTTTCCCACCAGAATAAGGGGCAAGGCTTATGGGAGGGCCGTGCGAGGAACCGGCAGGCCCACGGGGGCGAACTGAGAGATTCCCACTGCCTTGGAGACTGGTCCAGTGGCCACTCCATTGACTTCCCTGGGGTTGGATCAGACGCCCACAGCTGGGCAAAGGGAGCGCACAGTGGGTGGTGTGTGACCGTCGCTGCACACAGGCACAAACAGTGACTCTAGTGGGGGAGAATCGGGTTCTCACCTTCAGTGCTGCCAGTGGCGCCTTTCGTGGGCCCCGATGTCGCTGCCAGGGACGCGGCCCCACCAAGCTAGACATAGATCTTAGGGGTTCTTCATGGAGGCTGCCATTGACCCCTTGCTGCTTCCTGTTCACGCAGGAGAACCCACCTTGAAAATGGGCTCGAAGTGAAACGGCCCACCCCTGTCTGCACCGTCTGAACTGCAGAGAGGAGAACGCGTGGGCCAGACGGCAGCAAGTCCGGTTAGAGGGTGTAACTTTCTTAGCACGTTCTAAATCAAATCCCGGACATGGGGCTTGGTGATGAGGTAAACTCTTGGCAGTATTACAGTCCGTCGGAGTTCTGCCACTGACTTCAGTGGGGCCAGGATTTCACCCGTAATTAACACTAATTAACATATCACCTTTGCTTTTTAAAATTCGATTTTTTCCTAGAGGTGAATACGCTGTCGGGAGCCTGGTCTGGGGCTGGGAGTGTTCTGGATAGAGACTAGAAAAAGAGGCCACCATTGGCTGGTTAAAGCACACGATAGTGCGGATTAGGCCATTCTTCGCACTCCCAGCATCCTCTCTCGCACAGGGGTGTAAATCAGGAGAAGGGACTTGGCTGCGATGAGAGGGAGAGAAGGAACGGCCTGTAAAGTGCCCCCCAAGCTGGCGGATGGGGCGGGCAGAGGCAATTTGATGGGGATGGGATTTTAGTGGCTTAAGAAGACATCTACCAAACGGCGGGAGAAGGACCCAGACAAGCTCCCGGAGCTGAGTGGAAGAGCTGTCACTGCCAATCGGATTTGGAGGGGACAGTGGGCGTTGGAGTCACCTTGGGCACATGACAAGAGTGCCTGACCTTCCCTCGCTACCCTCCTGTCTCTGGGATCAACCCCTGTTTTGCTTCTCACAGGCGGCCTGGAGCTCTTAGGGCAGGGAATGGGGCTCTGGTATCTCACCTGGGGGTGCCCAGCAGCTGGCAGTTCTCAGCCAGCCAGTGATGGACAGCTGGAGGCTACCCAGTGCCACCAGCTCCCAGCCCCTTGGCATGTGACTAACCCCTGTGTCGGGGGTGGGGGGATTCCATTGCCTCACCCCCATGGCTTCACCATGGGTTACTGGGGCCCCAGTGCGTGCTTGGCTCTGGCCTCTGTTGGGTGTGCCTGTCTTTGCCTTCTCCGCATGGCGATCGCGCCCTTCTGCTTTGGCCATGGGGCTGCCCCTGCTCAGTGACAGGTGGGCCCTGCACTGCGGATCAGCCCAGCAATGGTGGTCGGGGGTGGAGCTGGAGGAAGTGCACGGTCCTTTGGCCATCGGTGACTGGCAGACACGCTGCGGGTTTGCCAGCTGGCACCCTGGCAGGGGATTCTCCTCCCGGTCCAGGACTAGTCCAAGGGCTGGGGATTCTGAGCATGACGCCTCTCCTCTGGGCGGCAGGTATAACGCACCCCCCACGCTGCTCCCCAGGGGCTAGGAAGATGCAGCTCCCCCGATCAGCACTTCAGAGATTCAAGGCCAACCAGGACCACAGCGATCATGCACTGTCTGTAACTGACCCAGAGAAAGGAAGGCTGGCTAACCGTTGTTTGGGAAGCGGGAGGTGGGAACGTTTTCAGAACTATTACGAGTTTTGTTTTCATTCAAAATTGTTCATTCCCCCCTCCCCCGCCCACTTGCTTTTTTGTTTTCCACTAAAAAAGTGCGATTTTAACCCATTCTTTTTTTCCATTGGTGAAGTAGGGGGGAGGCTTTTTCTAGTAAGGATGAAAGAGAGGACAGTAAAAAATCGGAGAGGAAGTGCAAATTCTCCTCTTTAAAAAATGAAACATTTTGACTTTATTAGAAATTCGTTCCTGCAAATTATTTTTTAAAAAATACAAACTTTCATTTTTGATTAAACTTTTTTTGACCCAGAAAACCACCTTTTAATGGAAAAAAACTTCCTCCGGCCTGAATTGGAGCCAACCTAGCTCTGTCCGTCCCTCCCACGCCAATACAGCCACCGAGCTCACGCTGTCCTGCACGGTTTGTATTTTAAAGGACACACACCTGTCGTTAGGAGCCTACATTGTACCAGCGTTGCCTCTACTGCACTAACCTGCAACGAGGTAACCCCCTCATGAGATGCTGGCGTGGGCTGTGGAAAAGGATGGGGGGTTAGCGGTTAATGCTGTCTGAATCCCAAAGGCTCAGGTATCTCCTGGTGTGGGGAAACCTGGGGGAGCCTCAGAACTGGGGGAAGGCAAAAGTGCCTGAAACCACACACCCCCATGCTGTACGGTGTGGGCACAGCACGGACCTGTCTTGCCCCGGTGGAGCGGTGCCCTGGAGTCTGTAGCGGGCGCATCCTCTAGCAGATCAGCCGTGGAGCGGGCCTGCCACACCTGCAGAGAAGGGGAGAGGTCCGGGTAGTAATATGTGATGATCCTGAGCAACGTTTGTTTCAACTGCCCTTTGCAGGCTGATTCACCCTGGAAATGGCTGTGAAATCTACCCTGCGCTGGAGATCTTTAGCACCCGCGCTCTGTGAGCCCTGCGGCTGGTACACCCAGAGCTGGCACACTCACTGCTCTGGGTGTGGGGAAACACCCCTCCTTAGTGCACCTGCTTTTCAGCTGGGAGCCTTCCCGAAGCATGTGAAATGTGAGCACGCAGGGCTGGACACTGGCTAGAAGGAGGGGGGGGGGGGCCGGGGGCGGTGGTCTTTTTAAAAGGAAGGTTTGCAATGAGTTTGGGGGGGGGGGAGATGAAAGAGCAAAGGAGAATGCACATGGGGGCAGATTTGTAAGAGGGAAAGGAAGTAGTCAGTGGAAGAGCCATCATTTGAACTCAATTGATTATTTCTTTCTAAGGGATCAGCTGTAGCACAACCAGACGTTCTGGACCGGACGCAGGAATCCCTGAGTGGGGTTCCTGGCCTTTGCTATACAGGAGGTCAGACAGATGATCACAATGGTCCCTTCTGGCTTTAAAGTCTATTAAAACAACTGACCAACCACCACATTTTATTAAGGCCTAGTCTGCCCATGGAATGTTCTCCTTGATTCACACCCGAGGGACCCAGTGCAGGGCTGTAATGAATGTTACCATAAACAACTACTATTCATGATGTGAAATTCTATTTCCTGTGTTTAATCTGTACTTGTTTCACTTTTCTTTCTGACCCTCCTATGCTATCAAAACTCCACTGCCCACTTGTGCCACAACAACTCTTTTTCTGCATATCCGGTAGATTAAAAGCCAGGGCTGGCATTAGGGGGTAGCAAGGAGGACAATTGCCTGGGGCCCTACCCCCTAAGTTGCTTGGGGGTTCAACTTTCTGCCCTTGGCCCCAGTGAGTCTAACACCAGCCCTGCTGTCTGGTGTTTTTTGGGCAGATCCCCTGAAACCTGCTTTCCATCCCCCAGGGGGCCCCGGGCCCCTCCTTGAGCACCACTGACTTACAGCATCTGCAGTCAGCCGAGGAGATTGGAAATGAAACTTACTCACTGCAATGTGTATTTCCTTGTTACAAGGGACCATGTCTAAATTCCCTGGATGGGGTGTGGATTG
Source organism: Terrapene triunguis (assembly GCF_002925995.2). Taxonomy (NCBI): domain Eukaryota; kingdom Metazoa; phylum Chordata; order Testudines; family Emydidae; genus Terrapene; species Terrapene triunguis. The sequence continues at coordinate 13,284,456 of NW_020699449.1, read as the reverse complement.
GGATCCGTTCGGTCACCTTCCCCTGAACACACGAAATGGGAGGCACATGTGCCCCCTGGGAGTTAGGTGCCCCTATACCTTTGAGAATCTGGGCCATAACACTTCAGTTCTCCTATATCCACATCTGCCCCCCTGCCCCTGCCATGCCCACATTTGCAGGATGCTCATTGGTGGGCTGTGTTCAGGACCAGTTGTCAGCCCCCAGGGTAGTTTCTCCATAAACAGGGTGTGAACGCAGCGCTGCTCTCCCTGGTATGGGGCTCAGCCCAGCCACTTCCCAAGTTGCACTGATGTGGCCAACAGCTGATGTGCCTCGCAGCTCATGGGTTGGAAGTTAATCCAGTTGCTGGGGGTGTTGGTCGGTGATTTTGTGTATACTGACTTCTACTCCAGGATCGATTTCTAAACCCCAGCATTATCAGTTACTGACCCAAAATATAAAGGTCACGTTTCTCCTGGGATACGCTCGGGCAGCCCTAGCGGCTAGAACACCTAGGTGGGCAGGAATTAGGACTGAAGCATTTGTCAGCTGTTCCTATCATGGGGAAACAACCAGCCACAATCACAAGCCACGCGCCCAGGTGGACAACAGCTGACACCCACACCCAAGGCATTCCCAACAATGACTCACTGGCATAGGAGTTATTAAAGCATCTGCTGCTGTTCTGGCCAGGAACAAGTCCACACCGCTCTGTCAGGGTCTCCTGCCCTCCCATGGAGCTTGCTGTGGTGTTTTCTTCCAACTCTTTTAAGGACAGCACCCAGCTTCCTGTTTGGGGACGGGCATGTCGCTTACACTAACTCGCTGTCTAGTCCACTCCCCAAGGGCCCAGGACTGAGCAGCCATGGTACCGATCTCCCCAGGGAGAGCTGAAGGGAGCTGGGGGCACTCCCTGTCCCCCCAAGGTCTCTCTGCTTGCACCCCAAGTTGTGGTAGGCTCAGGGGGTCTCACAATGAGCGCTGCAGTTCCCGTGCTCTGTCTCGGGCTGCAGGTACCGCCCACAACTGCTGTCTGTGTCTGGTTAATTTTATGGAAGCGTGCCTGAAGGGGAGAGACGGCGGCCGCTCTCAGGGTCTCAGACATTTCAAGCCCCCCCCCGCTCCAGCCCCCGCCTCGCTGTGCCTCTCCCCACTGTGAGGGCAGGTGATCCGTCACCGGTTTCCACTCAGCTAACGCCATTGAGCCCAGTGGAGACAGTCCAGATTTACACCGGCGTCAGTGAGATCTGCGGCAGGTCTGGCCAGTCCCGAGTAGTCACAGCCAACGCAGCTGCAGGGGCCACTCCCTGTGTGGGCAGCCAGAGCTGCAGAATCAGAAGCTAGACAACCCGAGCAGCCGTTCCCCTCCTCCTCCAAACAGCCCAGCCATTTCCCTGCCCTCAGACACCCAAGCGCCACGGGGGTCCAGCCTGAGAGCTACCCAAGTGATTTGGGCACCCAATTCCCACTTCAGTTCCATGCGAACTGGGCTTCCAAATCCCTTGGGATGCCTTGAGACCCTTGGCTCTGCCCCAGGCCTCACCCGGCTGCTGTGTGATCTGGGCGAGGAGCCGCGTGTGGCCCAGCCCTATGCGTGGCTGTGGAGTGTTGGCTCCTAAAAGAACAGCCAGCGGTGAGCAGGAGGGCTGTGGGGCAGCAGAAATGCCCCAGAGTTCAGCCAGAACCGCTCCTGGGGAGGGGTGAGAAGCAGAAGGGAGAGCCAAGGGTCAGCTGCCATTGGAGGTGCCTCGCGAGCAATGGTGGGCCATTGCTGCCACCAAGTGGGGGAATTCCAGATCACAGCAAAGGGTCTCTGCAGCCCGACGCTGAGGCCGGACCGTGCACAGAAATCCCAGCTATTTGCTTGTCCTCGGCGCTGGCCTGAAGCTGTGCACTAAACCCAACCCCCCAAGATACCTGGTGCCATGTATCCCACATACAGCTGCCAGTTTGGAGGGTTTAGGAGCGGTCCTGTGCCAGGAAGTTGAAGGCAAATGTAAACCTGTGGCCTTTGCCCACTGAGGGCTGTCTGATAGTGAAACTCCTGCCCCATTCACAAGCTGGAGTTCTTGGCCTTGGAATGGGCCATCACTGAGAAATTTTGTGACTACTTTGTATGGTGCTAGTTTCAAGTGTGGACAGACAACAATCCCCTGGCTTACCTGTTGACAAGTGCTAAGCTGGATGCTACACGGCAGAGATGGGTGGCCACCTTGGCGAGCTATGAATTCAGCATTCAGTACCGATCAGGGAGAAGCAATGTAGGTGCGGATGCGTTGTCCCGGCGTCTGCCGCCATCGGAAATTGCTGAGAGCTCTATAGATGGAGTGAGAGCTATTTGCAATGGAAGTTACCAAGAGTCAGAGGCCCGCGAGAGTCTTCATGGTTGTAGTGCAGAAACTCTGGGCCTGCCCCCGGAGAGTGTGCCATCTGCCTCAGTGAACTAGTTTGTGTTGGACCAATCTCCGTTGCCCAGGCTTAGTGCCGCTGACTGGCAAAAAGCCCAACTGCAAGATACTGACATTCGGGACTCACGACTTGCAGAAAGAGAGGGGCGAAACCCTGCTGCAATTCTTCCATCTACCCCCGAGGGTAGACTACTGTTGAGGGAATGAAGCAAACTAAAACTGATACAGGGAGTGCTGCACCGGATCACAGTAGATCCTTTACAAAATCAACGAACACAATAAAAGAGTACAGAGCCCTGCCCACGAGGGCCCTGCATGATGACTTTGGACATTTGGGAATGGAGAGAACCCTGGAACTTATTCGTAGTAGGTTCTACTGGCCCCGGATGGCCAACGATGTACGCGAGACATGCGCTCTGTGTGTTCAGAGGAAAACTCTGCCCACTAGATCTGCAGAGTATCACCTTTGGAGCTGCTGTGCATTGATTTCTTGTCTTTAGAAGTGGACAGGAGGAAGGTTGGGAACATTTTAGTCACGACTGACCATTTTACACGGTACGCGCAGGCATATCCCACACGTGACAAGAGGGCCGCCACTGTTGCTCGAGTGTTGTGGGAGAAAGACTATTGGGGCGAATACCACGACTGCCTCCCAGCCGGCCCGGCAAGAGCAGACAGTTCAACCCGTGGAAAGGGTGCCTCAGGGAGCAATGCAGTGGAGGTATCTGCCTGTCAGTCTGCATTGGAGCGGGTCTGAAATCAAATCTAAAACCACTAATTAAACTCTGCTCTGCTTACCAGTGGCTGGACACGCCTCAGCAGCCCCGGAAAGGAATCGGCCAGGAAGAGGATTGGGTGTAGCACTGATGCAGCGCAGATCTGCCCATGGCCAGTACAGCGATTGATTGCACTGAGCTTTCAGCCTAGGCTAGAGACTGTAACACGCAAAAGAAAAGGGAAAGTCCATGTGAGCTGAGGAGGCGCACGTGAGGGTCATCACCTCGCACCAGTACGTGTGAGCAGCACAGCCGGAGCTGTCAGTGACACCTGCTTTCAGGACACACAAGTCCCGCACCACCCCGCTGCTCCTGGGATGGGGGGACAAAGCCGGCTCTGCAGAGCCACTCCCCAGCGTCCACTGGCAAGTGGGGGGGGGCAGACCACAGTTCTCCCCTTGGCTGCTCCGGGGACGGCTCAGCTGTGCAGTGCTCCTTAGCCGGCTAGAAATACGGCTTCGATCTAGCCCCACATGAATAAATCGCAGCTCGCTGTAAAAGCAGCTAACTGTCCTGACTTACAGAGGCTTGAGTTAAAGTGACAAAACCAGAGGGAGCTAGAATTTCTTTTAGACCTTTGTTTATCCAGGTTTATCCCTAGCCTCTGCCAGAAGCTGGCAATGGGCGATGGGATGAATCACTTGATGATTGCCTGTTCTGTTCATTCTCTCTGGGGCACCTGGCACTGGCCACTGTCTGAAGACCGGATACTGGGCTAGATGGACCTTTGGTCTGACCCAGTATGGCCCTTCTTATGTTAACTAGATGTGAATGGAGCTTTTCTTTCTCCCCTTTTCTGCAAGAGCTGGATTTTCCCAGCTCTCCACAAGCTTCCCCATCTGGGCACTTCCCGCTGCCCTTGGTGCGTCTCATGCCTGGTGGCGTGATCATTCATTAGGCTGCTATTAATGTGTGGGGTGTTCACGATCCTTTGGGATAAAAAGTGCTAGGGACAAATGCAGGCTGTTTTATTCCTAGCGATGGAGGTGGAGCTGCTCTGTGATAACCGAGGAACACTCCAGCGGTGACCTGGTTATTGGGATGTTTGCTGTATGATTATGCAGGGGGAGTTGTCCGGAAAAACAAGCCGGAAGTGAAATAATAGCCCACACCCCAGTAAATGTTGCAGGATTGTTCTGAGACAATACGTGAACGGTTAGCTTTGAAGACTCTGCCTGCCGGCTCCAGCCAGCTCCAGAACTAGTTTGGACAAGCAGGTCTCTCACTCGCAGGCTTGTCTACGCAGGGGGGTTAGCGCGCACTGAGTTCACGCCCACTAACTAGCGTGCAATACGCAGTAATAGCATGCACAGGAGACACCTGAACCCTTTTCACTGTGTACACGTGGGCAGGGCTTGGTGTGCACTGAGCACGTGGCATTTTGGGTGGGTATCCCATAGTCCTTAGCTTTGCTGCTGAGCTGTGTGCCTGCTGGGATTTCCCTGGCTGTGCATTGTGGGATGCCTAGCAGAAGCCAGTGGAATTCTAGGATTTGGGGTCAAACTCCCCAAATCCCAGGATTCTGCTGTCTCCATCCCATGCTTCCTCTCTTGGTGGGCTAGCACCTCTTTGGAACTGCTGTCAGCCAGCCAGGGCTTCAGAGAGCTCTGCACCGTTGTGCCGGCAGCTGCCGATGCGCGGAAGCTGTTCGTACTTTATATGGGCACTTGGCACCAGGTGGCTTCAGTTTTGGACTTCACCACAGAGCCAATGATGTGGCTACAACGGTGGTTTCTCCAGCCGCAGCGGAGAAGGAGGAGGACAACAGGATGTTGCGTCCATAGTTACACGTTCCTTGTCTGGGTGAGGACATGCCAGGGTATGGGTCAGTGGTTCTCGGTCCATGTGCCGTCCTCAGGGCCATACAGGTAGTATATGTATTGTGTGGATGCGGCCATGTAACACGTAGCGAGCTGTATATGCACCCACAATGGTAAATAGGTAGGTTGAGACCCACCAGTCTCTAGGAGTGTGAGGGAGGCTCGGTCAGTGGCATGCCTAGGCGGAGGGGCTGGACGGTGGTGTGAGCTGTACTGGAGAGGAAGGGTGGGCTGAAGGTAAAGGCACTGGCCTGGCTCTCAGGAGAGCTGGGTTTTATTGCCAGCTCTGCTACAGGCTTCCTGCGTGATGCTGGGTAACTCACCCTGTGATTCAGCTCCCTGGCTGTAAGATAGGAGGTGATTCCATTTTGTCCATTAGCTACAGACACTGGACTGGGACTCAACCGCCCTGGTTCTAGGCCCAGCTCTGTGACTTACCTGCTAGGTGACCGTGGGCAAGTCACTCCCTCTCTCTGTGCCTCAGTTTCCCATCTGTAAAGTGGGGATAATGATACCTCCTTTGTAAAATGTGTGGAGATCTCTGGAGGGAAAGGTGCTAGATCCGAGGGAGGGGTGGGACTCTGGGTCTGGGGATCACAGAGCAAGCCACGCCTCGGAATGGGAACCTACTGGGCAGCTCTGTTGAAGGGCTAATTTACCAGAGGGCTCCAATACAGTGTTTCAGAGGGGAAGCCAGAGGGGGGCCAGGTCCAGGGTGCAAAGCAGAGAGTGGGGCGCTCGGATGCCGGGGCCATCCACAGGGCTGGCTGGTGGCTATTTTAGGTCCTGGACGAGGCCTGGTGTGGCTGCAGGGAGGTCAGCACGGCAGCTTCCCATGGCGGCGTGGGGAACCCACAAATCCGGAGCGGCTTGCTTGCTCTCATTTGGTTTGTTGCAGGGGTGGTGTGATGGGAATGGCCCTTTGCTGGCATCTGGCCAGGATTTACCAGATTCATCCAAAGGCTAAATAGAAAAGCCCAGCCTGGCGGGCAGGAAGCGCGGGATTGGCTGAATGGGAATCCGGCTCCTAGCACTCGATCCACATGATTCCTTCCTTGACGTGTGGCTTGCATCAGCTCCTGTGTTGTCTCAGCACTAACTCCATAGTGTCAGTGTTTAAGGGCAGGAGGAACTGCTTAGTTCGGTGCTGTATTGAGCGAGAGCACCAGTGATTGAAGGAAGCTGCGCTTTTACTACTAGTGCCAGGCAGCCTGCCTGGAGAACCGAGTGCTATGCCCTAGACGCTGCTTTTGGGGTTTCCTTTGATATTGCAGTAAATCTCCTGGGCTGTTGCTGATCAGTGTCACTCCTTTGACGGGATCTGGGGGCAGGTTCTGGCCTTAAGCTCTGGGACTTCGGCGCACCCCAGGGGCTGATACGGCCCCAGATGTAATTACACTGGGGGAAAAAATCAGTCCTGGAGCGTTTCAAAGGGAGAATGTCCAGGCGTGCAATGATTGTAACAATTCTTATAAGCTCCTCGAGGTATTTCTTAGCCATGGTGGGGGCAGGGGCAAGGGATGCCAAACTCAGGCACTAACTAGGGCTGGACCTAGCCAGTAAATGGGTGAGAGGCTCTAAAAGTGACCCCGTGGCTGCAGTGAGCTGTGGCGAGGGCTGTCCCAGGCAAAGTCCAGTTTGAGCAATGAGTGGAGTGTTGCTGGCATTTTTAGAAACCTGCCGTCTGCCACTTCATCCCACTCCAAGCTCACACCCCCCCGCTCCTGCAAATAGATGGTAAAAACCCGCTCACCCCCAGGCTGCTGTTCAGCACAGAGAGCATTCTTAGCCTGGTCTCTTGGGCTGTCACGCCGCCGGAGGTGGCAGCAGAATATAGCTGCGCTCTTTGACGTGCTGTCAGCAGCTGCAGCGGCTCCAGGGAGCCGCACCAGCAGTGCATTCTGCAGCCTGCACCGGCACTGAAGCAGTTAAATCTACCTCTGCGTCAGGGCTCAGACAAAGAGCTTGTCACAGGCTCAGGACAAGTAGAGAAAACTTATAAGTGCAACATCCCCTTAAGACTGACTCTGCCAGCCAGAGCCTTCCGCCCCTTCCCTAGAACTGAGTTCTGCTGGAGGGTGGGGACTTTCCCTGTTCTGTTGCTGAGGGGACCCTACCACTTGGCAGCTCCAGCCCATGGAGGCTCACAAAGGTTTGGGTTAGTGGGAGCAGGAGTCCACCAGCTAACCCGCCCTGACATTAGCTTTGCAGCTGGGTGCACACCAGGAAATAAACAGGGGAACACAAGGCCCCCTTGTCTGTCAAAATCATCCGTCCCGCCAGGTGACGATGTGCCCAGCGCTGAGCCGGGGCAGTGCTCACACAGCTGCTGCCCCAGAGAGCCCAGCCAAACCCACTGGTGGGGTGTCGGGGGTGCATAAGAGATGCAAACATGGTGAGACAAAGGTCCTGCTCCTGCTCCCATTGAAACACAGAGCGCTTTGGCCAGTACCCCCCCACCCCCAAAGGAGAACAGGGCAGAGCGGGTGCACTGAGCACAAACAGCCATTCAGGCTCGGAGCGAGTCTAGCAGCCATGGGCAGAGGAGGCTGGAGCAGGCCATGGGGCAGCTGCTCCCCAGGTCCTTTGCGGGGAAGGGAGGACGGCAGTGAGAAGCAGGTGGGGTGTGTTAGGGCAGAGGTGGGCTGGGTGGGGAGAGAGAGACACTGCCTGTCCCAGTGAAAGCAGAAGAGGGAGGCAGAGTGCAAGGCAGAAGAAGGCTGGAAAACTAGGAATGAGAGATAAAAGCAAGCACCTTTCCTACCCCCAGAGAGCCAGCACCGTGTTCCGCATTCCTCCTGGGGGCTTTGACTGAGTGCCATTGTACCATGGAGCAAGTGATGTCACGTGCCTTGTCGTCAGCCCCCAGCTCTGCACACAGCAGGACAGGAATGACACAGCGACTCACGGACTTGAGTTCATGCTGGTTTTTGCTATTAACTATCCTGCCTCAGCAACAGACAGGTACAATCCCAGGATTGTACAGGCGCCATATGAATGGTTTAGAGAGAGTAGAATGGGCATTTCTGTTTGCCCTCTGGCACACTATGCATGCAAGGGGACATTCAGTGACATGGCTAGGCAGCCGATAGACAACTGATACCAGGCAATACTTTCACAAGCGACCAGTGGAACTCATTGTCACATGAGGTCATTGAGGCCAAGACCTGAGCAAGCTTCATAAAATGATTGGACAAAACTATTTGGAGTTACAATAGCAATACTGAAAAATAACCAAGAGCTTTAGCAGGGGCCTAACTGCTCTCCTCCCCCCCCCCCCCCCCCCCCCCCCCCGCTTCAGGGCATGAGCCGACCTGCGCAGGGTTCGGAAGAGGCTGGCCCTGTGACAGACTAGCCCAGAGCTGCCTGCTGCAGGGTTTTCTGCACCTTACTTTGAAGCGGCTGGTGCTAGCCACTGTCAGAGCAAGAGGGCCGGCACGGTTGAGTCCAACTGGCAGTTCCTCTGTTCCTAAGTGTGATTTTAGCCCTTCAAACTCTAAATTCCTGCAGGTCCGTATCAGGCCGAGCCTCACCCCCCCTCCCCATCCTTGTTCTGCTCTCCCGCTGTCTCTCTCACACACAGTGTTTGCTGTCAAAGACCTCGAGGCTGGTGACTGCTTTTCTCTTTATTAGCTGTGTACACAGCGATCATTGGCGCAGTGACCCGTGTGAGTGCCGGCCTGCCCACACTCTGCTTTTCCCCCATAAACTAGCCTCGCTGGTCATTATTTTTCCAGAGGCTGGCAGCCATGGGATGATCACATTGCCCAAATACACTGTGATGGGGGGGTAATGAGGCGTGGGGCAATCCCTGCGTCCCGAATGATAAACAGCCGCCGCTTTGTGCCCTTCATTGTTATGTTGCTTCTGGATTTTGTGTGTCTGAATCTCTGTTTCGCTCCGCCCACCCCATTCATTCCCTTGCTGTTGACTTACTTCTCTCCCTGGGTGTCCTCTTGCCCCCATATGCTTTTCCATTTCTTTGTCTGGCCCTTGCCCAGCCCGTCTGACTTCCCGGCCAAGGCCTTTTCCCTGCCGTTTGATCACACTGGTTTTGTGGTCACTGCAGAGGGAGCTGTGGGTTTGCACTGAGATTGATAAGGCATGATACCAATCTCAATGTAAAATCCTAATGGCGACAAGCCCCTGTAGTTTTTAACCTTTATGTGCTGGTCAAGGTTAACCCAGTGTGGCTATAGCTATCAATGTTCATCCTGAGTCCCGTGGAAGTGTGAGCTGGACCCATACTCAGCTGGGGGAAACGATGGTTTAATTGTTTACTGAAAACATCACCAGTTTGTTTTGTTTTTGTTTCCCAACACAGCTGGCTCGCTCTGGAATAGGATGAGTTTGTGCCATACACATTTATCATATTAGTATTTGTAGCACCGAAGAGCCCTAGTTGTGCCCTCCATTGTGCTAGGAGCTGTACAAACAGAACACAAAGACGGGCCCTGCCCTGTTCAATAGGGCAGGGTGCCCAGGCGTCCGCGCGTGACTTTGGCAGCTGGCTGAGAGTAGCGATTTCTGCACTGCGTTCCCTTTTAGCCGGGAGGCTGAGGTTGACAATACTTCTTGGTCCCTTTCTCTTCATGGTGATGTGAGACGGAATAGAAGCTACTGCTGCTCTGTGTCCCAGCTGCTGGGGCAGATGCTGCTCTGAGTTCCAATGGACCAGGATCACCCTGTTGTAACAATAACACAATGATTCCCGTGGTGCTTTTTAGCCAGTCATGAGCCAAGATTTTCTTGTAACGACTGTGGCCAGATGGCTGTCAGTTAAACCAAATAAAGTTAAGGGCGTCTTTCTTAAAACTGCAAGGCCCAGCTCCTCAAAGGTGTTTCAGCACTAGAGGGAGGCCTCCAAGTACCTTTGAGGCTAAGCCCTTTGGCCTGTCATCTACTATAAGGCACCACCTGGGTTGAGAGCTTTGAAGGCTTCCGCACCATAGATGGTAAATAATGTTTTCCCAGCGGTTGTCTGCATGCCGAATGAGCGTGCGCAAATATTCTGTATGGGGTTTCACACACCCATAGCTAGGGAGGTATAAATGCTGAATTGGCAAGGATGCAGCTTTGAAAACCAAACAACTGAGTTGTCCTTCCGAGCATGTTGGGCATGATTCAGCACCTTCTGCTGAAGACTCAAAAGCTCATCTCTATAGTCTGCCAGGCATTTTATTCCAAGGCCGTCAAATTAGAATTGATGGACTAATCCTCCTGCAAGCAGTTCCATGAGTCCCCTGTAGCCCCTTGTCACTCCGGGATGTAGATGTCCTCCCCTGGAAAGAAAATGACAAAATCATTTGGAATGCGACAGCTGTAACAGGAAGCGTTGATTAGACTGAGAGGGCACCAGCCTTGGCAGACGACGACGCTGAGCTTGGAGTATGCAGCGTGATGGCTGAACCAGCTGTGGTGGACAGAGAATGAAGAGAAGGTAAAAGTGGTTGGTGGCTGGGTGGTAGGGACAAGCAGGGGTGCTGTGAAGTCTCTGCTACAGATGGGAGACTGGTTTGCCCTGGGCCCAGGAGCATGTTGCTGACGGACGTAAGCATGAGGCAAAGTGGGGCTGGTATCTGAGCAGAGAGAGTGAGTGGCACTGGGAGGATTTGTGACCGGTGTTTAGCTTAGCCTTTGCTCACTGGCAGGTTGGTCTGGTCGGGGCAGCATCTCTATTCCAATCTCTTTGCCAGTCGCTGCATCCTTTGCTAGGGTGATGGTGCTGCTAAGTGCATCGTTGGTGGCTGGGGTGGTGGCAGACACGAGCTCCTTGAGGCCAGAAACCACCCACAGGAAGAGGTTGGGGCTGGTTCTTTGACATCAACTCCAAAGCTACAAGGTGGTGTGATGTGACAAGGTAGCGAGTGGCTGTGGGGTGGGAGAGAAGGGGGAGCATCATTTCAGCAGGACAAGCATAGTGCCAGCGCCAGCTGCCTGCCGGGACACCACCCCATAGGGCAGCTCTTCCTAGACAGAATCAGGTGTTTTCCCTTGTGCAAGACTCATATCTCCTGCCTTGCTGCTTTCAATTGGCATCAGAAACATGGTCCTGCTCAGCTCAGTTAAAAAAGCCCCTCTCTTTCGTGGCTGGAAAACTCCGCTTGCTCAAAATGATGCTGTAAATGTTAGAGCCGGTCACTTTCAAAAATGGGGCATAAGAACTCTAGGTCAGGGAAGCGTTGCTCAGCCTCTGCTGATGTCATGGCAGGGCAGGGCACCCCGGAGAGAGTCGCTCTCCTGTCTGGCCAGTAAGAGCGGGGTGAGTGGAGAAGAGGGCCAGGGCCCCTGGACAGTCACAGTGTCAGAATACAAATAGCTCCCCCCTCCGTGACGCCCAGGCAGGGAGCACTGAACTCTGCCCACCGAGAGCTACTGGGGAAAAGAAACAGACAGACCAGCCCTGATAATAGACACGGGGGTGGTGGGGCGGGGAGTGAGTCGGCCCAGGTCACCCAGCTCGCAACAGCAGAGCTGGGGCTAGAGCTCAGGTCCCCTGAGTCCCAGTCCCTGGCTCTGGCCAGTAGGTGACACTTCCTCGGGGCTCCCATTGCTTTGGGGTGTTTACAGGACCCACCAGGGCGGCAGCAGCAACACGGCTGTGAGCACACAGGAAAGGTTGGGTTTGGGAAGTTCCATAGAGGCAGCTAGAGGGGGGAAAAAAACACCCACCCCCCAACCCCACATGCTTGTGGCGTCCCATTCTTGCCAAGCCTGGTCCTGTGCCAGCAAAGGGCTCCCCCCAGCATGCCTGGCTGCCCCCAGCGGGCCATGGGTGACCAGAGGTGTGGCTCACCCCCTCCAAGGTGCCAATGAACCTCATCGAGGAAGCTCCAAACAGCACTGGGCCAAGCCCCCTGGTTTGCTTGGGCAGGGCTAACTGCATGGTTTTGTGTCACTGCCCAGGCAGGGCCAGGCCCAGCAGTTTCCAGCAGCCTTGTTGGGGCTCGGTTAACCTGTGCGTTGCTGCTCACTTCCTTGCTTGAAACCTCACCCACCCCGAAGCAGCCGGCCAGCGAGCGTGTGTGACAGACTCACTGGGCTGCTTGGTGCATGCAGGTTACTGAGGCTCAGCCCTGGGGGTGAGGTGACCAGCCCCCTGCCTGGGCTGCTGGACACACCGTGAATGGACCCCAGGGTTTCCCCACTCAGAACACTCTTCCACTCGCTGTCTGCACAGCTTGTCCCCTCGCCACTAATTATGGGCTCAGCTAGATGCAAACTTCCCTGACCACTTTGCTAGTAGGATCCCTGTGTCCTGGGAGTGAGCCGGCGCTGTCTCCCAGCAATGCTCCCTCCCTACCCCAGCTCTGGCACTAGGGGCCTCACAGGGCATAATTTGTAATGAAAGAGGTGCTGGGGCTCGGGCAATGTTTTTACATTCATAACGGATGTGGCAAACCCAGAGGTGCAGGGGCTCTGAACTGCCGAGCCCAGAGGTGCGATAGCTCAGCCCTGGCATGAATTAAGCCCTGTGCTCAGCACAGCCCACGGGCCTCACCCCCTATAAAAACACAGACACGAGCCCTGCCCCACAGCGCTCACAGGCCAGAGGTGAGGCCCAAACAGGCTGAGCCTTAGTGGTACTGGGCGTGGCCAGTCAAAGGGCACCTCCTCCGCACACAAGCTGCTCTTCGCTTCTATGTTGCGTAGCCCCAAGTATGATAGGCCCAAGCCTGCTCACAAGCTGGAGGTGTGCCAGGAAGCAAACACCAGGCCATAAGAGTGACCGGTCTTGAAGTTTGCCAGAAATGGAGGGAAGGGGCCTTTGAGAGGCTGGGCTTTTTGCTGGAGGGGGTCCCCCCCCCATTCCTATTCCAGGGCAGGAGGGGCTGGGAGTGGGCACTAAGGAAGGAGCCATGATGGTGGACATACTTAGATCTGCCACACTTTGGAGCAAGGACCCACTTTCTTCTATCTGCACAGCTGCTGGCGTGGTAAGGCTTTGCTCTGGGAGAGGGCCTGTAGGCCTGCCTTGTCACTACAAAGTGCAACAGCCGAGCGTTACCTCCTGGGCACAGCTGCCCACTAGGCTTGTAGAGCCTCCAGGGTTATCGTGTCAGAGAACGCTCTTCCCTCGGTGCTTTCCCTGCAAACAACCAATGGGATAGAGCTGTGTGACACGTACTAGTTCTTCCTGCAGGGCCAGTGCAGCTGCTGCCCTCTCCCCCAAAGCAGTGAGGAGACAGGTGGTTTGAAGGCACAGATGCCTCACACTATTTGTTTTTAACCATCAGCTCCCATGGGGCAGGGCTACCTTGGGAAACAAACATTGCTCACCTGCAGTCACCTCTTAGTGAAGCTAGGGACCCATGTATTTGAACCCCTAACATGGTGCTCCTCCTTGGCATGTTAATTAACATGTGCTGTAATTTCATCTTTCCTTTTATTGGCCCAACTTCTGTTAGTTAGAGGCAGGCATTTTAGCTCTTCTGGGGAAAGTACTTGGTGACAGTTCAGGTCTTTCCCACACAGGAAACCAAGCTTTGGAGCTGTACTGAGCACGCTCTCCCCCACAGCAGTTGGTGCAATAAGAGATGTTACTTCACCCACCTTGGCTCTCTCCGCCCCTGGGAGCGACACTGCTACAGCCGCACTGCAAACTTGAATTGCCTTGGCAGCCTAGACCCTGACTTCTGTCTCTGACTCCAGCCCAGAAGACCAGCTCCAACTGCAGGGGTAGGAAAGTGATCAGCAAGCTTGCGAGAGGCCTGCACGTACAGGTACAAGGTAAATAACCCATCTCCTGAGCAGTCAACTGCGACTCTCTCTCCTGACAGCACAAGGGCTCAGCCACACCCAGTTAAGGGCAGGAGTCTGCCAGCGATGGGCATTTTGCACTGAAGTATTAACAGCTGATAGCACACTAACCTTCTTCCTCTGATCTATAAGTCTTGCTGGGCTGAGAGCAGATGGAGGGCTGGCCCCTTCCCCTGGGTCCTCTGCATGGCCCTTCTCCCCAGGGAATGGCCCCAGAAGCTGCAGCAAGAGTTTGTTGGGAAGAGACTCAGTGCATCAGGCCCTGCTCAGACAGGCCACATGTGTCCTCTCAGTTAAGCTGCATCAGAATCTTTCCTCCTCTACCAGCACCTTCTGCAATCAAGCCTTAAATATATGCAAGATGCCCATACAGACAGCAACCTAGCCCCCACTCATGGCTTAGCATCAGGAACTCCAGCCCCTGCAGACCCACTCTCCCCCCCACACCTCCCTCCAGCTTCTGTGGTTCTTGGGGCCCTTGCCAGCAGTTTGGTGAGCTGTGCCTTTGAGACACCCTCAGCTTGCATAGGAAGTGTATCCCAAGGTAGGAGTGCTTGCAGTGTGGAGTTTTAAGTTCAGCTGAATGATTCCTGTAACATCCCATCTGTGGACAAGCCTCATCATTGCAATTCAGCCTCTAGCCCCATACTGCCTATTAACTGCCCCAGGGCAGTGGCTAGATGCAGGTTTGAATATTCATGCTAGGTTGTATTTGACTTTGCATGCTCTGGCTAAGTCAGCTCCTCCCTTTAAGGGGCAAAAGGGCACAAGCCATGGAAGTTGGGTGACAAGAATCTCTTCCCTCCAATCTCCCTCCCCCCCCCAAAACGGCAAGGAAGGCTACTGTGACCATCTGCTTTGCCCAGCTCACTTGAGGAGTAGAGGTGTTCTCCCATCAGTGCTGCAGCAGAAATGAAGTCTGCAAGCAGCTGAGAGGAGTTAGGTTTGAAAGAGCCTGGTGTTTCTGCCTCCATCTCTGCTAGGATCATGCCCTGCTGAGCACACATGTAGGGGAGAAGCCATAACCCCCTTACTCCAGAACTTGACACTTGAAGTTCCACTGACTGAAGCAGGAAATCAATACTTCTCCAGCAGGAGAGACCTGCTTGCTGCTCACTCAGTTTCATTAAGAACCAAACACAAGTCCAGGACCCTTATCCAAATGCAGTTAGAATGTTTATTTTAGTACAGCCAGTAGTTTTACATTTTGTTCTACTCGTAAGTCAGTCACAGGGAAGGGTGGGGGTCTTTCTAGGGGCAGAGACTATGGACTGTCTCAGGGGAGCAGTATGAGACCAGCCTCCGCACCCTAACAATGCAATGCTATTAAGAGGACAAAGCTAGCAACCGTCACAATAAGGGCATGTGCTGTGGAGCAGGAGATGCTACGTGCAGAACAGGCAGTTACTATGCATGGTCGTGAGCTTCCATGCTTAAGGCTGTACTCCAAAGGGAAGTAGAGTTTTTTAGGGAAACCAGGGTGAGGGTCTGTGATAGCCTGTCAGGTGTTTGCACAGTAGGGACAGGAAGACCAGAAAGCAGACTAGGTCCCACCCTCACTCCTTTTATACCCCTAACAGACAGGCTAGAGGAAGCCCTACCAGGACTTTGAAAGATCAGAGACAGAAGTCTCCCAAATAAAGGGATTGGAGGTCTGTTCCCATTCCCTTGGAGGGGACATTAAGGCCATAAAGCTTAGGGCCTGCATCAGAGAGTGGTATTCCCACTCAAACCTCACCAGGAAGAGCATCAGAGGTGCTCTAGCAAGTAGGGACTTGAATACAAGATAGACAGCCTTAAATACATTGTAGAGAGTCATGTGCATACAGCTGGACATACAGTGTGCAAAGTAACAGACAGACTCAGATCCCAAACCCAACTATGACTAGACTATTCTGACTGTGAACATGAAGTTCTATTTGAGCAGTAGTGAGATGTAGTGGCTGTATGGTGATCTAATGCAATACTTCAGGCCTCTGCCTCCACCTTCTCAGCCTCCGCCGGTACCTCCACCTTCTCAGCCTCCGCCGGTACCTCCACCTTCTCCGTAGAGTCTCCAGCAGGAGCAAAGGGTCCCACAATCCATGTGAGGGGAGTGTTCTGCACCACATATTCCAGCAGCTCATCCAGGGACTCCTGGGCTTTGGTCACCTTCTCCTGGGTCTGGGTCAGGATACCCTCAGGCAGCTCCTGGAAGGACTGGACATTGGAGAAGGAAGTCTGGAGCTCTCCCATGTTCTCATAGGCTTGCTGAATCTTCTCCTGGAGAGCGGCAGGGAGACCCTGGATGTTGGGCAGGAGGCTATGGCAGGCAGTCTGCACCTGCAGGATGAGGTTATGGGAAGTGGCTAGAGCCTGGGACGCCATCTCCTGGAGAGAGAGGAGGGAGTGATTAGGTGCATGTGAAGCTCACTCCTGTCATGACATGCTGTAGACACAAGGTGCAGTGCAACACTGCAAGAGAACAAGGATACCTCTGGCTGCGGTGAGCCATTGTCCTCACTGCCTCCTGGCTGGCCCTTGCGCCACTCCAGCCACATCTTCTGCAGTTTCTCTTGCCCATCATGAGCCTTCTGATCCATGGCCTGCTTGGCATGTTCCATCTAGGAGAGGGAACATACGATTCCACAGCGACAAGTCACACTTACATAGCTAATAGTAGTGGGGGGAGGAACTGCTTGTGCACTGGACTCAATTCACCGTCCACTACTACAGTGGGGCTGCTCAGGCCAGGCAGGCACTGTTGGTATATAGGCCTGTTAGCCTGGAATAGAATTTTGGGTTTGACTTTGATAGTCTATTCTATACTAACGTATGAACAAAGGACAAAGACAGTGTGTTGCTTTTGCCTGGCCAGATGGGTGTGTTAGTATAATGGGAACAAGTGTTACACTCCCACCATACCTTGTAATATGAGCATGCTCTGAAAGGCTATCTGGCTCCTATTTTAAGCCAAGGTCAAGCAACCAGTTAGGTGGGGCAAAGGGAGAAAGTGTGGTGGAGGCATATAAAAAACCCTAAAAGCCAAAGAAAAGCCTGGCCTTGGGTAAGGAGCGAGGTTGTGCTCTGGCCATGGGATACAAAAGAAGTCTGGGGTCTTTGTCCCACCTATGCCCCTCCAAAATGGAATATGACCATAACATGCAAGAGGTGTGACTAGGTGTCCACTACAGGTCTATTTAGGCCTGCTAAGAAGGAGGGAATGGGGACAAAAAAGGGCTCTGCAGCATCAAAGCTGGGAAGGGAACATGGAGTAAGGCTCTGGTAGGAGAGCTGGGAATGGGACACTAGGGAACAGACTGCCAGTGTGTAGCGCTATCAATACGCTGGCTTGGAACTAATCCCAATAAACATTGCATTGCCCGCACTTTGGATTTCTGCTTTCGGTCTGCGTGACAAGAACCAGGGGCAGGGGTGAAGGAAAAGCCTTCTCAGACACACAACAAGCTATGTAGCTAGCAAGACAGAGGGCTTTACCCAAAGCAGACCTGGTGGGAAGGCGGGGGGGAAGAGAAGGGTTTAAGTGTTCCTACCAGGTCAATGGTTAGCTGGAGCTGGGAGAGGGCCTCCAGGGTGCGCTGCCTGGCTTGTCTCATCTTGCCCAGGGCGTGCTGGTAGGCTCGCTGGCGCAGCGTGCTCGAAAGCGAACCCAGATGCACGTAGTAACTCTGCTGCTCTACAGGAGCCTCTCCCAGCCCCTCCAGGGATACTGCAAGTTTAGCTGGAAAGGAACAGGAGAACCAGGATCTAGTCAGCAGGGAGCAGACCAGCACAGGATGCTTTCAGCCCTGGTGCCAGCCACTCTTGTATTTTAGTTTGGGCTGTACTAGAGCGGAGAGCTGGAGAAAGGGAGCCAACACAATATTAGCTCTGCCTTTGGACTTGATTGGAGTTCAAACACCTGCCATGGGGGAAATTAACTGAAGGTAACTAGAACTTCTACAATTGATGGAGTCAGTCCACAGGCTAGAAGTGTTCCCAATTCAGGTTTACACTGAGCTCTTGCATAGCACTATCTACAGCAATCTCCTATCCAGGGCCAGCTCCAGGCAGGAAGCAGGTGCTTGGGGCGGCCAATGGAAAGTGGCGGCACGTCTGGGTCTTCGGCAGCAGGTCCCTCAGTCCCTCTCGGAGGGAAGGACCCGCTGCCGAATTGCTGCCGAAGAATGAAGCAGCGCGGCAGAGCTGCCGCCAATCACGGCTCACCCCCTCCGCCGCTTGGGGTCGCAAAAAAGCTGGAGCCGGCCCTGCTCCTATCCAGCATCTCATCTGGACACAGTGACCTGGCCTGCATTGCCTCTCAATGGAACAGCTGTACTGTCGATATGAGCAAGAGGCAAGCCTCACCAAGCTACAAAACGCAACCATGCATAATTTCAGCAACAGCCTACCACGAGCAGAAGTCCCTACAGTGCCATCAAGCAGGAGATCTCAAGCACCACATGAACTGATCTGGGATATCTGCAGGGATGCCTAAGACTCCAGAATGGGGGGGGGGGTCCCACAGTTGACCACTCTGCTCTCTGGCTTGATGGAACCACCTACAGCAAGATTAAAGCTAGTTTGTGCAGGAGCTCATTCAAGGCTGGCCCTAGGCAGAATCTGAAAGCCACCACTTGGGTTTTGAGCCGATGATGCACCTCCAGCCTTACTTTTAAACAGAGACAGAGCCATGCTTAGCATTAGTATTACAAATCTACATCGGGGGACCACAAAAGCAACCCCATGTGACAAATGCAAGTTATGTTATTTAATGCCCTGAACTCCTGTATCACAGCAATGGGTACAGTATGAGCACCACCATTGAACTGTGGGATGGGGAGATGAAGCTTCTTGTTATCCAAATTACCCTTAGGACCACACCAAAAACCTATGTGGGGTATCCGAGCCAGGGGTCACAGTTCTTTAGGTTTATGAAGAGTGTAGGAGCATTCTAACCAAGTTCCTCATCCGTCATTGGGAGGTAGTGATCCACCAACGACTCAGATGTCTCAAGTTCCAAGTCAACACCGCTCAGGATAGTCTGCCCCATGCTGGAGCCCACCACTGTGCTCATGCTGCTGGTCACGGCGGATTTGGTCACCTCCACGCTCTCCTGGACAGCCCCTTTGGCCACACCCACCATGCTGGTCACTTCATCCTTCACTCCAGTGTCCGTGCTGCAGATGGCATCCTTGTCACTAGTCAGTGTTGATGATACTAGCTCTTCGGCATCAGAGGCCACCTGAAGGCAGAGGAAAGGTCAGTTTATGTCTGCTCAAAAAGACAGACGCTTACCCTTGGGCACCAAATTGGGGAGGAGAAATCCCCCACAACTCAAGCATTGACCAGCCTGAAACTCCACTTCTCAGCTCATTTCTGCCTCTGCCTGACAGAGGCATATGTTGGCTGATGCAATGCTGCTAGTGGAGACTGCATGGACTGCCCCCTGGGAACAGCTTGCTTCTGCAATCCAGCAGCTGTGGTCCATCAGAGCCTTCCTCGGCTAGGGCAGTACCAGGTCTCAAACCCCTGCACACCACAGCCCTTCCCCGCCACAGGGAGCCCTGAAACAAAGGCTAGGGTTACCTTGTCATCTGGCTGTTGGAGGACAGGCAGCTTCTCCTCCAGTTTGTCCAGGCTCTCGCAGGCATAGTCACTGGCTGTTGAGACTAACAGTTCTAGGATTAGTTACCAAAAGCCTTTCCATTTCAGTAGGATGTGTACATCCAGGGGAGTTCCCAAGTTCATTGTACCCTCTATACATGTGAGGTCACCTCCTTTTCCTCTTTGAGAGGGCAGAGAGGTGAACTAGTCCGAGGTTAGGGTAAGTTTGTGTCGGAGCCAGACCTCAGGAAGTGGTCCTTGCTCCTATTTGTGAGCAGATCACTAGGCCACGCTGCCCATGTGAAGAGTGATTTACCTCCACTGGGAGAGACCCTCAGGTGGGAGAGACACTTTGGGAAAAGGAGCCTCTCCTCCAGACAGTTCCTTCCAGCACCTCGCTGTTCTAGCTGCCAAGCCAGCACTGCTCCAGAACATGGGGCTGTTTGCACCCCTGTGGAGTTATGCTGCTGGCCAGGGGTGGATTGTTGGAGAAAGCCTTTTTGGCTGGCAATGCTCAGCCTTACCACACAGGAAGCTTTGTGGGCGTTACATTGTGTTGCTCACCAGCAGGCTGGGGTGGAATAAAACAGAAGGCAGCCGGTACACTACCTGGAGATGGAGTTGGGATTGTGAGAATGGGGTCAGCTGACTGAGGCAGATATAGGGAGTGGTGTAGGAGGCTCCAGCCAAGCACTGCTTGACACTAAGCTTTGCTGGATACTTCTCTGGTGGCTGGTACCAGAAGGTTTAGCAGGGGGGCTGGAACAGTGTTTATAGTACGGGTGTTGAGAGCCATTGAACTGTAAACCCTGCATATGATGGAAACCCCTTCAAGCCAGGGGATGTGGCAGCACCCCCCCCCCCCACTTATGGGGTCTGGTGGAGTTGTTTCTGCACCATTAAGGGAGATGCAGACATGTTTGTTTCTTATACATTGTGACCAGCACTGAGTGGGAAAGCTACATGGTATGTTTATGTTGGGAGCTCTTCAGGGCATGGACACCTTGAGCCAGGACAGCAGGACCCTGGATTTCAAGTGAAGCCATTAACATAAACAGAGTTATATCTGTGTGGACATGCTGAACATAAGGGGCATAGGAGACCATTCCACTGCTGCCTCTGGGCTGTGCCTGAATGAGGAGGCAATAGCAGTATCATAAGACTGTGTGTGAAGCCGATTACAAGCCCAAGACATGTAACTGCTTTGGCCTGGCGGTGTCAGACTGTGCTATCCCCAGCAATCAGGAAGCTTCATTCATGGTTCTTTGTATTTGGCGTATAAAACGGCAGACCCCATGTGACTGAATAGTGCGGACTTCCCCCACGGACCACGGTTCAGAGGGGTGTTTGGTACTCATATGCTGTGCTGATGGGTGCTGCAGAATACCCAAGATGGATTTAGTGGGGGGTACCCGGTGAAGCAGGGAGCCCTTCTCCCAGGATGAAGGAGTGTTATGCACCTACACAGCAGAAGGGGGCCCCATTTCTCACTCTGGGGAGGACAGTTCATTCTTGGGACTCACTTGGCAATTCACTCCCCATCCCCTGCATATGGGAGCATCCCCCCCTCCTTCACTCACCCTGAGGTGCCTGCTGGTCCAGGATGGGCTGGGCCCCGCTGACTGTGGCAGAGGTGATGGTCCTCACTCCCGTCTCTGCCACGTCACAGATGGATCTGATGACGGGGTGGGTCTCTTTGATGGACGTGTAAGTGGTGGAGACCACATCGTAAGCAGCACTGACCAAGGGCAGACTGGCCACTCTGCTCACCAAGTTCTAACAGGAGAACGAAAGGGAGAGTCATGACCACCATTGCTTGCCGGTTAGCGTGCAGGACTATGGGTCCTCAGCTACCTTTCCTCTCCAACACCCCCTTCAGATTTGAAGGTCTGTAGCCTCCTGGGCAAAGGAGGCCAGACACAGTAACACCAGAGCATTAAGTCTCTCAGCCACTGCTTGGAGAGCCCTTTAATGGTGTAGTGACTTCCTAGGAGGGGGCAGTGCAACCAGGCTCACCAGTCATGTTGAGGGGCAGCACCGTGTTCCCATCACAGACAGTGATGGTTAGCTACTACTGTGGGGTCACATTAGCTATCTGGATTTACCAGCCAAGTTGGAACCTGGACTTCTCAGGAGGGCTGATGGTGCTTCTTGTTCTGTTACATAGGTCTAGGCATAGGCTGGTTTGCCACCACCATATGCCTGGGGCTGGAGCCACTACAGCAGTCACTATAGGATTACAACTGGCTGAAAGAGCCGATAGAACCATGCTCTCACTGGCCAGATTTCCAGCACACTCACCTGTTGCTCCTGCTCCCCACTCTTTGAGGGAGCATCCTGAACGTCATTCTCGTTAGAAGACATGGTGAAGCCAAATGCTGCAGTGGAGAGAACGTCACAGAGGTTAGCCTACCAACAAGAGAGAGGCAAGCAGTGCCCAGACTAACAGCTTAAATGCAGACAGTGCTTCTGATCATTCCTAGATTGCCCAAGGCAGAGTCCTCCTGGAAGAGCTATTGGAGAGATCTTACCAGTTACCTTTTCAGCCACTCTAGTTTACTCCAAGAGACAAGAGCCAGCCAACCAATGCAGCAGCTCAGTCGTGCCACTTTCCTGCTATAGCGGGGTGGCCAAACCCAGAGGTAGTGGCACAGGCAGGTCTATGAAGGCTGTGTAGGTTAGAGTGACAACAGCAGTGTCACTCACTGCAGTTGCTGGATCAGATTCCTGCAGCACACAATCAGCAAGAAACCCACAATTCCTTCCCCCAGCAGGTGCTAATAAACTGCTTTGTCCAGCATCATTAAAAAGGTTGAAATGCGATTATACAGCCAACCAAGCTCACCTACCAACCATCAGGCAGCTAGGAGAGCAAGTGATAGGATTTCATTCTTACACTGCATACAGAAATATGGTCAAAATGGGGACCAAAAGCAGTTTGCCTTGTTTATAGCATTTCCCCTCATGTGGGGTTCACAGAGAAAGACAGGTTTAGAGTTGGAAGACAAGCTTGAAGGGAGGAGTTCCCCCAAGTACATGAGATACCAGCTACTAAGCTTGAAAACAAGCCTAATGGAAGGTAAACATCCACCTGCAGACAGACGGCAACCCTGTGACCATCACCACAGGACCATTTCTAAGTGGTTAAGGACTCCCCTCCTCACAGTGTGAACTCCCCTAGCTAGAGGCACCAGAGTTATTAACCAGAAATTAGAGATTAAGACCACTTGATACAGAGATTTAGAGCCCCATCAGAATTTCACCTAAAGAAGCAAATTTGTCTTTTCTATGATCATATTCCACTTGTTTCTCATTAGCCCTGCCTTCCTAAGATCATTGATTAACACTGGTTAATTGATTCAGCTTCCCAAGGCAGGTAATTCCCCATCTGCAGATGATTAATCAAGATCTCAAAGCCATAAACCTTATGTTTTTGGTTGTTGTTGGTGGGGTTTTTTTGGGGGGAGGGGGGAGTTTCACCCAGGAAGGGTGACTAGGCAGTATTTGGACTAGCCTGACACTCTAGATTGAAAAAATCTCATGACTTCCACTTCCTTCCTCTTCACTAATCCAGGTTTCACAGATCACAAGACAAACTCAAGAGCCTTCTTCTCTAAGCATCTCCCTTCTAGGCCTGTACTAAAAAGTCTGAAGTTGGTTTCTTAGTAGTGCAGATGCCATACACTGAAATAGGTTAAATTAAAACCACACATTTCACAGCTCAAAAAAAAGAAATCTTCACCAAACACTTCAGAACAGGCCAAATGACCCCTCTGCCCAACAGACAGGTAAACAAAGCTATTTCAATAAAAACCACAGCTTACCTCAGCAAGGTTCTCCAGTCAGTTCTCAGATCCTGCAATGGTATAGAATAGAAGTGCTGCTCAGCCTTTATATACCAGTGCTGATGTCATCAGAGGGCAGGCCTAGACAGACAGCACCAGAAAGAAATCAGAACTCTCCACCCTGACCAATGAGTTGCTTTGTAGGAAATGCCTTTTCCCCTTCAGTCATCTTAACAGAAACAACAGGCAATAATGGAGCCCTGATATTATAGATTCATAGGTTCCAAGGCAGAAGGGACTGTTGTGATCATCTAGTCTGATCTCCTGTGCAGCACAGGCCAGAGACCTGCCCCACAATAATTCCCAGCACAGAGCTTTTAGAAAACACATCCCACCTTGATTTAAAAATGGTCTGTGATGGAGAATCCACCGTGACCCTTTGGTTAATTGTTCCAATGCTTAATTACCGTCACTATTAAAAATGTATGCCTTATTTCCAATCTGAATTTGTCTAGCTTCAACTTCCAGCCATTGGATGGTGTTATACCTTTGACTGATAGATTTGAAGAGCCTATTTTGAAATATTTGTTCCCTATGTAGGTACATCCAAACTGGATCAAGTCATCCCTTGGCCTTCTCTTTGTTAAGATAAATAAATTGCCCTCTTTGCGTTTATCACTATAAGGCAGGTTTTCTAATCATTCTCTGGCTCTTCTCAGACCCCTCCTCAATTTATTAACATCCTTCTTGAATTGTGGACACCAGAACTGGACATAGCATTCCAGCAGTGCCAAATAGAGAAAAAATAACCTCTCTACTCCTACTCGAGATTCCCCTGTTTATGCATCCCAGGATCACATGAGCTCTTTTTGCCATAACATCCCACTGGGAGCTCATGTTCAGTTGATTATCCCCCAAATCTTTTTCAGAGTCACTGTTTCACCCAGGATGGCCTACATTCTTTGTTCCTAGGCATATACATTTAGCCATGTTAAAATGCATATTGTTTGCTAGTACCAAGTGACCTATCCTCTTGATTAGTTACCACTTCCCCAATTTTTTTGTCATGTGCAAATTTTAGCAGTGATGATTTTATTTTATTTTTCTTCCAGGTCATTGATAAAAGTGTTAAAATAATATAGGACCAAGAACTGATCCCCATGGGACCCCACTAGAAATACATCAACTCCATGGTGATTCCCTGTTTACAATTACATTTTGAGACCTATCAGTTAGCCAGTTTTTAATCATATGCCATCAGCTGGCTCATTTGAACAGGGATATTAAAATAAATCAGAGATTTCTCTGGAGTGTGGGCAGCAGGGCTCTCAGGGGAATAGTGAGAGCCATAATTTTAGATGTTTTATCAGCGTGATTGGCTGAGAAGTACAACCACTGAGTGAGACAATGCCTCTCAGGGAATGCTTAGGGCTCATGATTCCTGCCCAGAAGAGCTGACCACTTCATCACAGCAGGACTTGGCTCCTAGAGGGCAGCATAGCTAAAAGATGGCACTTGGACAAAGTAATCAGCCCATTTCAGGTCTCCCAAGCTCCCATAGGAGGCCCCAGAATATGCTTCCTAAAGGGTGTAGCCCCATTCCACACTAGGGTGCTGACCCTGTTGTTCAGTGCAATTGGGCATTTTCTGTGGTTGTTTGCTTCACTGTCTATTTTGGGAAAGGCTGGGCTGTTTTCTTTGGTCCAGGACCAGCCAAGTTGCCTCCTTACTTAATTTCTGGCTATCCTCATGGATTCCATTTATAATTGTAGCCTATATTTTCACTAGCCCCAGCTTGTCTAGGAATACTCTTAAATGTGTTCCACAGGTCTCTCTGCTACTCCTTGGCAGGTTGGTTACATTCTGGTACTGCAGCTGCTGTGACAATTTTCCCTTTGGTTAAAATTGAGAGTTACACAAGTGCCTTGTGTCACATGGGCCAGGAAGCACCCATGCAGACTTCCTGAGGAGAAACATCTGCACAGCACATAAAAGGGTCTTATTTTCTCATACATGTGGTGTCTTTTCCATTCTCTCACAGGTGAGTGCTGGGAACAGGAGAGACATTTTCACAAAATGTTATGTAAGTGTTTCACTAGTTAATTGCATAGGATTTTGCAAGCCACAACTTGGGGTTAATTGAATTTTTTTTTCAGTCAGAACTGAATTTCAATGAAACCCTGGCAATTGAACCAGGGCTGCTTAAGTACAAGCTGCTACATCTTGAGCTAAAGAAGGCCATAGCATATATTCACAAGTGGTTTATACTAACTGGCTTGTTTGAAGGCCTGACTGATTTGTTGTTGTTTTTTTTTTGAAGCCCAGGAAGTTCTAGAAACACTGCAGCCTTAATAGCATTCTTGTAATCTAAAAAAGAATGCTTCATGTGGAACCACACTGACCACCTTTGATCACAGCAAAGGCACCTAATATTTGAGCTAGGGAAATACTGTATGTAGCTTTGGTCAGAGTGACAATTGTGTGTGCGTGGGGGGGGGGGGGCGCAGGGGAAGAGAAGAAGGAAGAAGAGTTCCCTTAAATTCCTTTGGGTCATTTCTCAAGCGTCTTTTCTACCTGTGTTAACATACTGGGCTAAGTTCTGCTTCTTTGAAATCCATGCAGGCATGTTGAATGCAGTAGATGGCAGGAGAAACCAAAGGGAGGACCTAGTTATCTGAGCATTGTCTTCAAGCTGGTCTGGTTCCCAGGTAGGTGGTGACTGTTAAGGGTGAGACTACAGTCACCTTTCAGGGGAGCATTTTACACCAGTACTTGTAGCAATGAGGATGCTTTAGCATCATCCTGCCTGAGACCAAGTTCCCCCAACCCTGCCTGACTAGTTTGGCACTGATAAGTGTTTCTAGCTTCTCTGGTGAAGGCTTTAAGCATCTGCTTTGTTAGAGCATAAAGCCAATGAGAGAGTCTGAGTGGCAGGACTCAGGGAAGGCAACATGGGACTGGTCAGGCTAAGAAATGGGGAAGGGAAGGCAGAGTGGCAAGCCCCAGAAATCTGAGTGATCCAGGGCAGAGCATCATTCCCATAGCCAGGGTCTGAACAATACTCCAGACCTGCATTGTCTTCAGAGGGGTGGAACAGCATCCATGGGAGACCTTTTCCTGGCATTGTTAGCACTCAGAGCCTGTCCTAGGGAGTTGGGAAGGCCCAAGACAGCAAGTCAGCAAAGGAACTGAAGTCAGGCTGCCCTACTCAGAGAGAGCTGGTCTCCAGAACCTGGCTCAGTCAGAGGGTACATTTGAGGTGGGACAGCAAGACAGGGAGCCACGTGGAGAGATCTGCAGATGAACACAAGGACGAGAGACCTTTGTTGAAAGCAGCTCGTGTTTATTGTGGAAGAGGCTAGTTGTGTTAACATACAGAAGTGTTTAGTCACCAGTAGAGAGACCTTTTATAGCCACCAGCCCATATGCAGTTCCATTAACAAGGCTCGTTACAGTTACCTTAGAGAAACCCAGCACAGGAATGAGAGGTGGGAGGAACACCCATAATAACTGAACTAGCAGCACTGGTTAAATGCTGTTTGGAGGAAGGCAAGGTGGAGCCCTCATGCTGGACAAATGATCCCTTAGAACCTCTAGGTGGACTGGAGTCAGCCCCTGTAGCCAGCACGTGCTCAACACCCCAGGACTCCCATGTAGTGGGGTTCCCATCTTTGAACCACCCTTCTCCAGCCTGGAAGTTGGACCTACTGAGCTGGTTCTCCCATCCTGCAAACCCATCAACAGCTGTTAGAAGCCAAGTCACTATGAGACATATGCCTTCTGAGGGCTTCCGGCTCAGGCCCATTTAATAGGTGGGTGTTCTAGACAGTTGGGTACTCATGAGAAGTTATCCTATCAGTCACTAACTAGTGGGGAGGTGAGAAAGCCAAGGTATTAGAATAGCAGACCCAGTGCAGCTAGGATCATCAAGGTGATGAGATTTGCCTCCATTCCATGAGAGTTGCTGCAATAACTGAAGAGTGCGACATGCTGTTCACCACAAACATCTGCAGCATGGGGGCGGAGGAGGCATGGATATGAAACCTTCAGGCTGTGACCTTCTCCTCTGCTGGTTCCCCCACCGGCTCTGCGGAGTCTCCAGCAGGAACAAAGGGTCCCACGATCCACGTGAGGGGAGCGTTCTGCACCACATATTCCAGCAGCTCATCCAGGGATTCCTGGGCTTTGGTCACCTTCTCCCGGGTCTGGGTCAGGATACCCTCAGACAGCTCCTGGAAGGACTGGACATTGGAGAAGGAAGTCTGGAGCTCTCCCATGTTCTCATAGGCTTGCTGAACCTTCTCCTGGAGAGAGGCAGGGAGACCCTGGATGTTGGGCAGAAGGCTATGGCAGGCAGTCTGCACCTGCAGGATGAGGTTATGGGAAGTGGCTAGAGCCTGGGACGCCATCTCCTGGAGAGAGAGAGAGAAGGGAGTGACTAGATGCATGTGAAGCTCACTCCTGTCAGGATGTGCTATACAGCATTGTCACACTGCATCTTAGCAAGAGGACAAGGATACTGTGACACTCTGCACCCCACATTCACCATAGTAATATGATTATGTGGCATTTTGTACAAAGTATGCCTTGTAAGGTATCATTCTGAAAGTCTCAATCTGTTGAACATTAATATCTCAGATTGTATATGCTATGTATGTGTTACTGGAAGAGGTTGTGAAGTTGAAGACACCCACAAGCAGCCTTTGAGGTACAATGAAGAAGCTATATAGGGCTGATGGGCCATCAGCCAAGACAATGGCCCATGGAAGAGCTTAGCCTTCCTGTGAATGTTTCAGCCAGCCTATGAGTAATGGCTGCTATTACTCAGCAGGGCATGCGACCAGACCACATGACACCAAACTCCATTTTGGTACCTGTATTTTTCCACAAACTGGGCTGGGAACCCTTTGTTCCAAGGGATGTGGAGAGACATCTCTTGGCCTTGCTCCCCACACAAGAGGACTTCTGGAAATCCCTGAGAGGCAGACTGGGGGAAGTGCTGGTCCCAGGCTAAAGGGATTTCTAGCCTACATATGGAAACTTGGTGGACTGCTCATATAAACCAGGGTGAGAAATTGCTAAATTCAAACCATATCTAGTATATTAGGCTTAGTTTGTGTTTGTTTATTTGCTAAGTAATCTGCTTGCTAGACTTTAAGCAATTATAAGTGATATCTTTCTGTAGTTAAACAAACTTGTTTTATCTTAACAGTGTGTCTTAAAGTGAAGTGTTTGGGAATCCTATCTCTGTAAACAGAGGCTGTTGCATATCTTCCCCACATCAAGGGGGGAAGCAAACAGATCCCTGTGCAGCATAAGACGGTATAATTCTAGGTTTTTGCTCTAGTAGGGGTGCACAGCAGGGGAGCTGGGAAATTGGCTGGGGTGGCCTCCTGTTTGTCCATGAGTGGTTTAGGTAAAGCACTCAGGTAACTCAGTTGGGTGTGTGGAGCCACCTGCTGTTGTGGTGGGTGATTCACAGCCAGCCTCTCCAAGGACTGTTATCAGCAGAGCAACATGAGAAAGACCAATCCAGCTGAGTTGTTAGGGGGAATCAGTGGTTCCAACAGCTCCTAGATCACACCCCAGGAGTACAACCCATCAGATACCTCTGGCTGTGGTGAGCTGTCATCCTCATTGCCTCTCAGCTGGCCCTTGTGCCACTCTAGCCACATCTGCTGCAGCTTCTCCTGCCCATCATGAACCTTCTGACTCACGGCCTGCCTGGCATGTTCCATCTAGAGGACACAAGGGTTCAGTCACTGTGCAGGACAGCAGAGAACAAGAGCTTCTCCCAGTATTGCTCCCAGTGTCTTGGGTACAGGGGAGTAGCAGAAGCCGAGTGAAGCAGACAGTGCCACACCTGTGATACCACTAGGCTAGAGACCCTCCACCTGGAAGGGAGCTGTTGACTTCTGCAGCCACCGAAGGCCAGTGTCACCTGCATCTATGGGAGTGGATGTACCATACCATGCACCCAGCACTATATGGCACTCGGCTGAGCTTTGAACTATAGTTGTGTGCAGACACTACATGACCCCCACCTGCTCACACGATCATTCAGGGACATGCAGAGCTTGGCAAGCCCCAGTCTGAGCTTCAGTGATTAGAGCAGCTACAGGGGAAAGCACAATAAGACAAAAAGGCCCTACCAGGTCGATGGTTTGCTGGAGCTGGGAGAGGGCCTCCAGGGTGTGCTGCCTGGCTTGTCTCATCTTGCCCAGGGCGTGCTGGTAGGCTCGCTGGCGGAGTTTGGTAGAAAGGGAGCCCAGACGCACAAAGTAACTCTTCTGCTCTCCAGACCCCTCCATAGGGGTTGCCAGCTCAGCTGGAATATAGCAAGGGAGAAATGGCCAGTTGTGATGAGACCTGAACTACAGAGTCAGACCCCAGTGTGTGGAATCCTGTTCCAGGCTATGGAGGCCTAGCTACAGGCACTGATGTGTCAAACACAAGGTAAGGATCACTACAATGAGGGATTAGGCAGAGGCATGGACACCAGTACATGGACATACATTCCCAGCCCTGCCTCCCGGATGAGACTAGAGATTCCCCTCCACCCACCAATACCATATTTTATGTAAAGAAAGGATCTATGGTAAACTGTTTCCAGCTGCCAACATTTGCTGCAGGATGTCCACTAGCTGCCACCTAATGGGCAGAAAATAAGTCAGATTCTCAAGTTGCAAGAGACAGCAGGCCCATGTGATCAAGGTGGGTTGCATGGCCCTTGTTACCCCACAGAGCGTGAGGGAGCAGAGGAGTAGGATACAGAGGTTAACAAAGCCCCATTCTGCTATTGGGCCATGGAGAGCCAGCACCAGTATTCTTACCGAGCTCCTCCTCTGACATGGGGAGGTAGTGGTCCATCAGTTGCTCAGATTTCCCTAGCGCTGTGTTCATGCTGCTGGTCACTGCGGATTTGGTCATCTCCATGCTCTCCTGGACAGCCCCTTTGGCCACACCCACCATGCTGGTCACTGCATCTTTTGCCTCACCAGCCATGCTGCAGACTGCATCCCTGGCCCCTGCCACTGCAGCACGCATGCGGTCTTGGGCATCTGAAGCCACCTAGAGGCAGGTGTCAAAGGAGAGGTTGTGGCACTCTTACACTAGAG